>NC_085029.1:8530956-8596789 GCF_963692335.1 Osmerus eperlanus | reverse complement strand
TCCATTAGGAGGGAGCCGGAGGAACTTCCCTGAAGGTCCTGACAGAGCAGCCAGCCTTTCCTCACCCCAGACAGGAGTAACCAGCAACGCCTGGAGGAGAACCTGGACACGCACCCCACACCACCACCACCACTACCCCCCAGCCCCACAACCTCCACCACCTACTACCACCACACCCCCACCCCCACACCACCAGCCCCACAACCTCCACCCCCACCCACCACTATACCACCACCACCCCCACCCCCCCACACCACCAGCCCCACAAACCTCCACCCCCACCACCACTACTCACCACCACCACCCCCACCCACCACCACCAGCACTACCCCCAGCCCCACAACCTCCACCCCCACCACCACTAATACCACCAACCACCCCCCCACCCCCTACACCACCACCCCCAGGCCCCGGACAGATATGCCTGCCACGTGTAACACCCTCCTCCCCCCTCACCCCCCCCACCCCCAACGAGATCCCCCCACACGGGACACATCATGTCCCACGACGCCTCACTCCGCCGTGCACGGATCAGTGAGCGTTTCTGGGAAACGTGGGCGCGCGGAGGGGGGAGGTGGGGGGGGGGGCGACTCCGGGACGCGCCCGTTCCGACCGCCTGGCTCTGAGCGTCTCCCTCTGGGGAGCTGCAGGCTTTCACGACTTAAATGCGGTTTTTTCCCAGGCTCCCTTCCAGAGGCTGTGGTATCTCCAGTCCCACCTGGGAACCGAAGCTGACAGCGCAGGCACGTCGCCAACGTTGCGCGCGGGCAACAAAAGCTCAAATATTGTTTACACGTTTTTCGCGGAAGATTGCGCGCACGCTGGGATTCTGCCGCGGCGGCGGCGGGATTCGCGCGTGTCAAACGTGACGGCGACAGGTCCTATCACCCTGCAGAGAGATATGTTAATGAGCTGTTACTGGAGCCAGGAAAAGGTTGTTGGCACAGATATATGGGGGAAATAGTGAGTGCTGACAGGCAACCATTAGAGCGAGTGGAAGACAAACACAAACTGGTAACTGCTTATTGTATTAGCCAATACAGCAAGTTTATTAAAGTTTTGGAAGTGATTCTGTCTCCAGCCTTCTTCTTCTTCCTTTAATGCTTACAGACTATTTTCCCCCGTGGTCAGCAATGTAGGCCTCTCACCCAACATTTTTCTTTATTCCCCGAAAGATCTAACAGCGATCGTCCATGAATCGAATAAGACTGCCCAAATGATGGAGTAGGGTTTATACTTCACGGCAAAACACAGTTATGGGCCGGATCAGGGAAGAGAAAGAATTCAGAGTCATGACATTTGTTTTCGGTGTTGAAGTCAATCTGCTTCCCTGGTTTGGATGCACCTGAACGACCTCCATCTCTCCAACACCTTTACATCAGGACAAACAAGAACGCGGGTCAAGCTCCCCCACACCGTGAAACATTAAATTTCTTCATTTTGACACACGGACACAGTTTGACTCAAAAATATAGACTTTATGCCAACCGGTTTTTCTGCTTGTCTATCAAAGGCATGCTGAGTGCACAGTGGTGTCCGGCCAACTCTCCAACTGTCCACAGAGATGAACAGCTTTCTCGCCGATTCTTCGACTTGTCTTGAGGGGCCAAGGTCAGGGAGCTGGGGGCTGGTTGGGGGCGGGGGGAGGGATTTGGGGGGTGGAGATGGGGGGCTGGCGGGGGGGGCCCCAGCGGGCCTAAGTCACCTCCACACAGCGGTGAAGCAGAGTGGTGGGGCTCCAGAGGGGGAGTAATGGGCGCCAGGCGGCAACACAGGGCCCTTAATGGGATTACACAGGGAGACGATAATCGAGGGAGAGCAGGTGGAGAATTAAACAGATCAGAGACTGGAGACAGAAAGAGGGGCAGAAGGAGCGAGAGAGGGGGGAGAGAGACAGAGGGCATGTGTAGAAGAGAGAGCGGGAGAGATGGGGAGAGAGACAGAAGGTATGGGTAGAGAGAGAGGAGGAGAACCGTGGAGAGAGAGAGAGAGAGAGAGAGAGAGGAGAGAGTGAGAGAGAGAGAGACAGAGAGAGAGAGCTTGGGAGGGTAGAGTGTTGGAGGACAAGAGACACTCAGAGGACAGAAACATCATTAGACAACAGTTCCCTTCATTACCATCACTTTCGATTCTACCCCCCAGTTCCATATTCCATATTTCTCTACCAACTCCAATGATGTTATGCATGAAATTAGATGGAGGAAATGTCTCATTTACTTGTAAGGCTGAGCTACACATTTTGAAAATGGCCCATTTGTATGTTCTTGGAATAGTGTATGAGGTTTCTAGTTGATTGTACAGACAATCATAAGTAAGAGACAGTAACTTTCAGGCCAAAGCCCATTAAGAGACACAGTGCGGAATGTGTTTTCAATTGAAAGAGCCCTCAGATAATCAGCAAAGCCCAGAGGACAGTGAACGCTTCATTTGAATGAAATAACAATTAAATTACTGCCCTCAGTTTGCTGGGTTTATTAAATTTTCCACTGCGAATTAACAATTTCCCATTGCGCCCGCGATACAGCTGTTAAAGCTCAATATCTGCTGAACAAATCAGGCTCTTTAGTTGCAGTTTCCGGACTTCTTAACCTTGCCCCTGAACAAATATGACCGTGGCGTGTGAGTTCTGTGGTGGAATGCACACAACACCACTCAAACTACACACTCAAGTGAGCTCCTCCCAGCCATGAAAAGGACTTAATTGTGGTGGGTCGGGGGGGGGGGGGGGGGGGGGGGCGGTGGGGTGGACACAGTTCTGGGTTAATTAAAGAGATACTGTTGTGACCAAATCGTAACTAGTGGTCTAGAACAATGTTTCCAAAGCTCATATGGAAATATTTGCAAGTCCACCCCCACCCCCGGCAACTCCCGTCTGAATGATTACACCCCAATTCTGACTAGACAAAGATATAGACAGTGTTGTGTTTTACCACGGCGCGTGGACAGACGCCCAAATCGTATTCGTTGAGTTGTCTTTAATTCCTCTATAATTTCTCATTTCATGGATCAGCCGTATTGTTCGCACTCGCTTCCCCTGTCGTCTGACTGACTCTCTCTGCTCCTTTACTGATGAAAGGGTCCACACACAGGGACCCAAGCTGAGCATGACTTGGTCCACTAACACTAGCGACACGTCCATGTTTTTCAGCTGGAACATTATGACCTTTGCACCATTTCAGTTGCTGAATCATTCTATCGTCGCAGAGTTTTCATGTTGGCTGTTCAATACGTGACTTGCATGTTTTATGTAATTGTCCATGAGAATTATATGTTGACACGGAGCAGAGCAAATTACCTTCTGGAGCAGTTCAAATTTACTGTTACCTATAAATGTGAATTATGAACTATAAGTCACTTGGCTATGTTTCAGGAGACATAACAACTCCAAGCAGTTATTCATTTTAAATGCAGTTTACATTCTGATTTCGACAATATGAATTGTTTCCCATCAAGATTCATATTGTAGTAGGGCCTGCTTACAATCAATGCAGGCTTTGCACGCGAAGGGGAAAAGAGTTGTGGACACACTCAGACTCGTTAAACTTCTGCGTGCGTGTGTGTCCGTGCGTGAGCGAGCGATGTGTGTGTGCTTGGATGTGTGTACGCGTGTGTGCGCTTGGATGTGTGTGTGTGTGTGTGTGTGCGCGCTTCTTCGGAATGGGATGAAATCTATAAATCCAAATTCCCATGAAAACCTCCTTACCCCAATTCAATTTGCTGGTTTCAACTTTACTGAGTTCCAGCCCTGTTAAAACAGCCCAACGAACACTCTGACAGTTGGAATTGCCAACAGTGTCCCTGTTAAACAAGGTCGCAATCTGATCTCCAGCAGCACAGAGTTATGACCTGTTTCATCAGGCCTCCAGGGCAATGATACGAGGGGTTCGTATTAGCAGCCTGGAGTGCGTGTTAGGGCTGCGTGTTAGGGCTGCGTGTTAGGGCTGCGTGTTTGGGATATGTGTTGAGGGTATGTGTTCAAGTTGTGTTCGGGACACATGTTAGGGGTGTGTGTGTCGGGCATGTGTGCTGGTCTGGCAGAGTGCTTCGGAGGTCTGGGGAGGTTAAGAGAGCAGGCGGTCCCCAGGATGGAGGCTGGAGAGGGCAGATTAATCCCACTCAGACGGGAGAGAGCAGTATGTGGACAGTGTTTGATGAGCCTCCGGGTTCAATCAGCCCTCCCCGGAGATGGGGAAATCAGCAGCCAATAATGGCCGGGGCCCCAACTGGAAAAGGGCTGAACAAGCAACGCAGAGCAAAGTGGTCTCCCTCTCTTTCTCTCCCTGCCTCTCTCTCTCTCCCTCTCTCTCTCTCTCTCTCTCTCTCTCTCTCTCTCTCTCTCTCTCTTCTTTCTCTCTCTCTCTCTCTCTCTCTCTCTCTCTCTCTCTCTCTCTCTCTCTCTCTCTCTCTCTCTCTCTCTCTCTCTCTCTCTCCAATCTCTGCTCGAAATCACTCACTTAACCCAACTGGGCCAACAAGCAGTACAATGCAATGTACACAGGTACACAGTTACAGTAACACACTTTTGCACACACACACATGTAAACACACACACGCACAAAAGTACTGAAGCACGGAACAATTCTAGGTACAGCCGTAACCACGACAACAAATGCTCACACACATAGGCTGTACAACATCCGTCGAAACATCTTACTGTAACAAACCTCAAGTGATTGTTGGTTTGCAAAACTAGACTTATATTAGACTCCCGCTTCTTTCCAGGCAAGATTAGGCTCCTGATTGTCTCATACTGCAATCTGCAGGTCAGGTGATGGAAAATAGGAGTAATCAAGCAACGTTCGCGAACTGCAAGGACAAGTGTTGACATGAAATGCATGATTAAGTGTTTGTTTGTGGCTGGTTCAGACGTTCAGTCTATTTCCAGAAGGCCAGTGATATAACTCCACTATAGGATGCTAAAGCCCCAGTCAAGGTGCATGGGCTGCGATTGTTCAAATCCAAGCAGGATTAGGCAACAATGCCCTGGAAAATAGGTAGCATGGATACCTGGGGTGAGTATAAATGAATCCTATGGGTCTGGACAAAGCCTCTTAGCTTGGGAGGCTGGCAGCTCTTTGGAACCGCTGTGCCCTTATGTGTGTGCCCGTCTGACATTTAATAAAGTATGTGTGTGTGTCTGTGTGTGTGAGATTTCACAAAGTACGCGTGCGTGTTTGTGTGAGTGCGCACAATGTGTGTGTGAGTGTGTTTGTGTGAGATTTCACGTGGAATGTGTGTGTGTGTGAGTGTGTGTGAGTGAGTGAGCGTGACAAAGAACAGAGCCAGTCGTAAACGGCAGGATTATGGACCCGGCAACATGTAGGTATTTAAACCTTGGCGCTTTTAAAACACACAGACAAGACACTAATCCGTTTCGCCCCGAAATCATGCAAGACCTCGGTACCAGCCTGCGCCGTGTCCCTCTGAGGGCTGGAGGGCTGGAGGGATGGAAGGAGGGGTGGAGAGATAGAGGAATAAAGAGGTAGAGGTGGCTAGAATCATGTCTCCTTAGATAGTTTCACTGTGGCCTTTTTTCGAAAACCACCCAGCAACTGAATCCAACCCACGAAGGCATCATGGGAAATGAGAAAATAACACAGAGAGAGCAAGGTGAGAGAAGGATGCAGGTTCAAGGGAAAGCGCAGCATTTACTCATCTATCAGCCAGTACCTGTGGTATCAGTCCTGGATGGTGAGATGCAGTGGATTAAGATTCGGTGGAGAGAAGACCCATTGGGAAGCATTCACACAGTCATAGAAAAAAAACAAACCTCAAGCCCTCCCCTCCCACCTCCCCACCCCCCTCCTTCACCACCAACTCTTTCATATCTCTCTGCTTGCTATCGCCCATTCGCTTGCATTAGATTCCTCCTCTTGTGCCCTTTTATGTCTCTCTCTCTCTCTCTCTCTCTCTCTCTCTCTCTCTTTGTCTAGATCTCCCATCTCTGCCTCGGCCCTCTCTCTCTTTTCAGTCTACTCTGCCCACCTTCCCTCCACTACTCTCTCCTCTCTCTCTCCCCGCCTCTTCAACTCTCTCTCTCCGTATCTCCCTCATGCAACGCTCCGTCCCTAACGTCTGACCCAGAGGGGGGTTCTCTCATGAGCGCCTTCATTTCCCGGTTCCTCGTCGGTTCTCGGTGCGGCTGTTGGCTTCCCGCCGGCCTTGTCACCACTTTAGCGTTCGGGGGGAGGGGGGGGGGGGGTTGGGTCGCTGGCCCCGCCGAGACTCAGCCAGAAGAAATAACAAAAAATATCAAAACGAGCGAAAAGGCCTCATAAACAAGGTCTGACAAACACTTGATCTGAGAGTACGGGCGAGGCGGTCGGAGAGATGGGAGAAGGTGTGCCCGGGAGCGAGGCTGCGCCGTCGCCTGCTTCATCATCGCACTGCCGCAGGGAATTGCAAATCTCTCCGCATCTCTCCCCCTCCCTCCCTCCCTCCCTCCCCCCTCTCTCTCTCTCTCTCCCTCTCTCACCCCTCTCTCTCTCTCTCACCCCCCTCTGTCTCTCTCCCTCTCTCACCCCCCTCTCTCTCTCTGCCTCTTTCCCATTCCCTCGTTGCTTTTTCCTCACCACTTCCTCATATGAATGCCCCGTGCATTTTTGATTCATAACTTCAGACATTTTATGACTCTGCCACATACCTCTCACATTTAATGCCAACTGGTATCTTTTATTTATGGCCGAGGTAAAAGCTATACGGGGATAGTATATAAAATGTCTTCATGATGCCTGGGCGTGCTGACAGGGCTATTGGCACTTGTTTCATGTTATTTGTTTTTTAAATGACTGATTTACTGATGGCCCTACCTCTCTGAGAAGTCCTCCATATCGCCGACCTGCTTCTCTCTTCTCCTCTTTCGGCCTGTGCCAGCTCCACCCTCCCAGGGCCCCAGGGACACCCAGTGGTGAAAATGAAACGCTGCTTTCGTGGAGGCAATCGGAGGATGGCTGTATGTGTGGATGTTGAACCCCCACAGAATGTTCCAGACATCTCAGAGTCCACCACTGTGAGGAATGGATTGTTTTGAAGCGTTGACTTCTCACACGCTAATGGGACTGAGACGAGCTGCGTGCTTAAATGACAGATGCAAACGCAGCGTGGCGAGCGACGAGCAAGGAGGTCGATGGGGGCATAAGCAAGCCAGCGAGACGGCAGGTGTTGCTGTGGCGATGTCGAATCCAACTTGTGCATATTTGCCCGAATAAAATGCATAGGCCATTAAAACATAATGTCACTGTTGTATGACCAGTGACACCCTGCTTCACATTATTATTTTAATAATTTAATTTGAATTCATTTCATTTTTCGATTTTGTTACAGAACAAATTCTCTTTTGCAAGACAACATCAACATCTTGTTGATCATTACCACCATGACAGATGGCACGAAGTTGACATTTGAACTCTGGCAGCAAGTCCAGTGTGCCTTGCTGGTCGATTGCCGTCACTGTCATTCCCAACAGCATATGCCTTGGTCATAGTCGATACAATGACGCCCACTTTGCAGCCTAACCTGTACGAGCTCAACACAGCCAAGCCACCCTGCAGCGTGCCACTCACAGTCATGCAACTGAGCTACAGATTCGACCAACCGACCGACAGAACCTCCCTCGCCCCGTCCCTCACTCAATCAAACCCCAGGGCCCGATAGATGAAGATATAGAGTGGGGAAATCGGAGGTGCCATCTGTGTTCAAGGACAGGAGCAGATCCCGGTGATAAGCTTGTCATGAGTCGTCACCAGGAGATCCAGTGACGCTGGCGTTCCGGGCTGCAGACAGCGACATGTAGACAGCAGACAAACACAATTTAGGATTTATCTGCAGGCAAGTAAGACCTTGTGATAAGCCTTTGAGCAGGGATGTTTGAAAGAACTGATATTTGACGGAGCGAAGAAATACATAAAATGCCTTGTTTTATTCAGGCCAGCTTCCAAAAAGTACAGAGTACAGAAAGCGCTTTTTTGTTTTGTTTTTTCAAGTACGCAGAGGGCTTTGTTGAGAGGTGGAGAGGATGTCAGAAGCCTGAATACAGAGGCGTTTGTTTCTGTGGACAGCTTTCCAAGAGGAACATGACATGTTAACAGTGAAGGTTCGGCTCAGGATCGGAGGGGCGGCCGATCAGTCGAGGTTAGCATCTCTCCCGTTCCAGACTGACGGATGAAGACGGACAATCGTCGGATACCCGTCTTCCCTCGCTCCTCCTGCCTCCTCCTGTGTCCAGCAGCGGGCTTAAAATAGCGGGGCTGGCGCTTCCTCCCTGTCGCTCGGCATCAAAAGCCGGTGAGCCCACCCCCCCCCCCCCCCCCCGCTGCCTCGGGGGACTGGGGCCCCACCGGGGAGGGACGCCCTCTGTTCCCCGCCACCTCGCCGCCGCGGATGTCCGCACGACGCCCCGGGGATGCGGAGGTGTGGAGAGAGGGGGGGGGGGGGACCACTGTCAGGGGATGCGGCGTGGGCCGCTGACAGGTGCTCCACTGTCCTGAGGCTGCAGCGATCGCAGGCTCTGCGGACCTCTCCGACACTACCTGGGCGCGCCGAAGCAGCTGCTTTCTCTTCTCCGGCCGCGCTCTCATTAAGCAGCCGTCATGGCTCCCGTTCAAGTTCACTTCATTTCCATTCAATTCCTTTTTTGATCTTGAAGGAACTTCCAGAATCTTCTACTTGTTTAGAATGTACAAGTGGAGGTTGGGGACTTCTGAGTGAGGCTCGAAGTACTTTTTATGGCAGGCTGTTATTCAATATCAGATATACTGTACTTGCGAAATATGCAAGTCATGCATAATGAAACATGTAGAGACATATTTCCGCTGGAACCATTGGAAGAGTTATTTCTGTGTTTCTTGTTTGTGGCCTACTATTACAGTTCCTACCAGCTGAGAATGCGTAAGTAGCCTTCAGAACAATGCATTTTCGTCTCAATAATGAGCTCATATTCAAATAGCGGATTGATCTTTTTATTGACTGTCGGAGCCAGAGCTGTTACATGTAAACAGGTGAGCTCATTGTATTGCTCTCTCAATCTATTTATCTTTTTGATCTCATTCTCTCTCTCTCTCTCTCTCTCTCTCTAAAAATATGGATAGGCATCTTTTTTTTTACTTATTTACTTTGCGATGTGCAACCGGTGCATAATTCTTCTGAGATATTTTCATTTTGTGGTAGGCCTTAGAACAAACGATACACCTCTGCTTGTGTGTCTTGATTAAGATATGCAATTCAAATTAAGGTTTATTTAAAGAAGGATTTATTTTTCTTTATTATCAACAAAAATCTATATAGACATTTTTTACATTTGATCATGATAATATTTTGGCTATTTTCCCCAGCCCTAATTCAGCAGCATAAATCCCAGTTGTTTGCAAACAACTCTACTATTAGGCAGGCGCACTCTGAAGACATCACCACAGCTCTAATGCAGGAGTGAAGACTCCTGTCATGTGTGTTTAAACACTCAGGAACAGAACCAACCTCTGAGCTAGAAGACAGATTTGGATTTTGACCACCGGACCTTCTCAGAGCTCATTTTATTTTTTCCTCCAAGTCTCACCACTCCTCTGCTCTCCACTGAACTGCTGTGAGTTCCACAATCCCCCCCCCCCCCCCCTCGCTCCCCCCTTCGCACCACCCGTGTCCCAAAAGACCCCGGGTTGCAGTGGCTCATCTAATGGGGTCTAATCATGTTGAACCCTGCCTACCCTGCCACTCTGCCCCCTGCCACTGCTCTGAGCACGCCTCTACCCTGCCGCCACCCCCCACCACCACCACCACCACCACCACCACCACCTCACTGAGGTCATCACCTCCCATCATCCTCTGCCAGTGGCCAGACAGACACAGTGCCGACATCACATCCACCAGCCTCTCCCAGCACTCTCATACACATCACCACACACAGACACACACGCACAGACTTCCATGTGGATGGATTACATGTCTCATTTTCTGTGTTTGTCTTCTTCCATGGTTGGAGGGTGTGTGTGTGTGGGGGAGGTGCAGGCGTGTGGTGTCAAAACAACCCGGAACACAAATTCCCAAGTGAGAAGATTCACATGAACAACCTCCACAACAACTCAACTACTCATCACAACTCAAATACGTAGAAGAGCCCATTTTAGTCCCTGGATTGGCAATTGTTTTTCACAGCAAACACAAAGAAAAGAGAAAAGTGGATACTTTAGCTGAGGGCAAGAAATGTCTTATTGATCACTATTTCACTTTCACAAACTAGGTTTCAAACTAGGAACAACCACATTGAATACGTCTTCTTTAAAGCGACGATGCTGTGTCCGTGTTCTCACTTAAAAGCACATCATTCCATACGTGCTTTTCATATTCTGTGACAAAAACACAACAAACTCCAAACTGAAATGTCCTTTGAAATGCGACGGTACGAGGAGCCTGTGTATTTCCATGCCGCAGACTGTATAGTCAGTGGTGTAATTGATGTTTGGTTGATGGTCAGTGGTCATCAGGTCAGTGAGTGAGGTGGCAGATGGGAGCTGTGGTTTTTGTTCTCCTCCAGAACCATAGTCATATCCAACTCACATTCCCAGGTGTTTCCTAGTAACATTAATCCCCCCAAAACTAGGATTAGTACAAGCCTAGTAGCATCTGTGAAGAATAACATTATCTCACTAGTTAGCTGTATGTGGTTTGGAATGTTTCCAAATGGCTGTTGGAAAATTTAGCAGGCACTATGTCAATTCTCGATTTAGCCAAGATAGAATTCAATACAGTGGCCACTCAATTAAAGGTTTGGAGGGTTCTATCTCTCTTTCTCAGGCTCTCTCTCTCAGGCTCTCTCTCTTTCTCAGGTTCTCTCTCTTTCTCTCCCTGTCACTTTCTCTCGTGTGTGTGTGTGTGTTCTCTTTGCCGTGCAGGTACCCCCTGTACATGGCTCAGTGATGAGCAGTGTGTGTGTGTGTGGGGGGGGGCTTCTTCCCGGTGACTGGCCGGTCTGTCAGGCCCTGATAACACAGCAGGAGGATCATCGATGCTGTCGATCCCCCCCCCCCCCCCCCTCTGGCCCTTGCCCCCCGCCTCCACTGACCTTGCAGCCCACCGTGGCGCACGAGGGCTCGGGCAGCGTTGCTCCTCCGCCCGGCCTCACACCTCCACGTCAGCTGGAGGAGCCGAGAGCGCCTCATACCTGACCGCGACGGTTGAGTTCGCAGCCGAAGCGCACACGCGCGCTCATCAGCGTGAACGCGCGCGCGCGGGCACACACACGGCGTCCGCGCAGTCTTGTCTTCCCTCACGTCTGCTTCCGACACGCGCGCGCGGGGCCGGGTGGGGGGTGGGGGGAATCAGAGTTGACTCCGCCACGTTGAGGGGTTGTCACGGTGATGAAATGAAACAGCGAATCCGTGCAACGCGAGCAGAGCTCAAAACAAGCATGGGCCTCGACGGAGTGTTTTACCACGGCTTTGACATCGAGTCAAGAACCAAGAACGAAGCGCTCTCATGTTTGAATTCTGCAATGACAAATTTTCCTCCAGGAGAATTCCAGACCACCGGTCTAATTCCAACGGTCTATTAAGAACCGGGTGATTGACTGGTTCTGAGGCTCGGGCGGAGCTGGCGGGGAGAGCTGTTTTCTCTCACACGTAGCAAGCGCAGGAGTGTTTACACCTGCACGCATTGCTGCCAACTAATGAGACCTAATTGACTGATGATGTCGGAGGAGACAACACCGCATTGGCCCGGAAGCGTGACCCACACTCATGCCTTTGCGCTCATCCCTTCCGCACTCATCCCCATCCTCTGCAGCGTGAAGCAGGTGGTCTCTGCTATTTCTGCAAGTCTCAAAGGTCATTCCACTCCCACGGCACCGGCGGGGGGTCGTCTTAGTTTGTCTTTGGATGAGCTGATGTGCAGGTTGGATTAAATCATGGCAATCGAATGACCTGTACAGTACAGTGCATGACTCATTTCTATCCTCGTAAATTGAGTTATCCAATGGGTTGGTGCCCCCTTGTGAACCACTGCTCTTTGCCCAGTGGGTAACTGGCTTCCGTTACAGTGAAGGCTCGAATCTCTTCAAAGGTCTTCAATCAGAATGAACGGATCCGACCCCCCCCCCACACCTCTCTCTGCAGACTCACCCAGCATCAAGGTTCGAGTCCAGCAGAGCTGCCATGGAAAAGCCAGAAAATGTCCCCAGTCTCACCTGCTTCGTCTGGGGGCGGCTCACCTCGCAGTGATCCCTGGTCGACTCTGGAGACGGTCATCGGAGGGCTTGGCCGTGCCTGTGGAGGCGGGAAACCGACTGTATCGTCTCCTCTCGGTGGAGAGGGACGCACGCGAGAGAGGCCCATTATCCGAGGACCACGGGACAACCAGGAGTCTCGGGAGCTTGAAAGCCGGTGAGTGAAAGAGCTGAGGCCCTCGCGCTGCATCCTGGGACGCCGGCCCCCTCCCCTCTCCGTCCAGATTCCGTTTGATCCACGTCCGAGGCACGGCGGGGGAGCGAGTCTCCGTCGCCCGGTTGACAAGCCTCCCGTCTCTGACTTGACGACACTACAATACAATACCCAGGGAGCACTGCCATTTACGGCCAGCGGGAGACACGATGCGGGGGGGGGGGGGGGGGCAGGCTCACGGGCGATTGACGGCGCCAGTCACGACATGGCGCTGGCTCATCGGGCTGTTTCAGATTCCCCCTGTTGTTCTGTCTATTCACGATAGTGTGCGTCTGTGTGTGAGTGTGTGTGTGAGAGAGAGAAACACATACGCACAGAGAGATAGGGAGAGAGCAAGAGAGAGAGAGAAGGAATTTAAAAACACAACAGAGAAGTACCCGTTTGTATTTCCAAGGGTTGGGGGTTTGCCATTTTGGATGAAACGTGCATCGGATTGCCTCTGACACAACTGTGAGAATCTGGGGAGGAGAGGCTTGTTTGGTATTGTAAAACATATCCTGACAATTCTGTTGACCATAGCAGCAGAGGCAGGGCCACGGGTCAGGGTGAAGAGAGGGGACAGAGGTTGACAGATTCTTTGTGTACTCTCAAGGGGGGGATTGTACTTAGTAGGGGCGTGTGTGTGTGTGAGGGGGGGGGGGGAATCAAGGTCTGCTTTATTCCCCTCACACGTCGACCATCCGTACTGTATGTGTGGGTGTGTGTTTGTACATGCCTTCGCACGAGAATGCACCTGTCTAAATCTTTCGTATTTTCGACTCCATGTAGGACTCATGGGTGCCACATGCGTGCGAGCGTGAGCATGTGTGTGTGTGTGCCGGTGTGTGTGTGTGCATCTCAACATGGGTTTTTCAGCAGCAGCTAATTCTCACATCTTCTTCTCCTTGCCTGCATTCTTCACCCTGGGTCATTACATTGAAACACTCCAATGAAGCCGCAAATTACTATTTTTTGGCAGCAAAGATGTTCTTCCTTGAGAGTTATTTTTCACCAGACAATAATTGGCATGGTGTGGTTGCAGCTGTAATATGCCAAATCTTAACCACTTAATATGCTAACATCTATTCACATTCTCTGTCCACATTGATCGTTAAGACCTATTACTGCACTATCTTGCTTTGATTTGATAAAGAAAAAAAAAAAAAAAAGACATCAGATGTCAACAGCGTGAAATAAAAAGCATTTCACTTTGATCATTGTTAAAATGGAGAAGCGTGTCTGTACACAACCTCTATCGGAGCTCCTGCATTCTGTACACACACACACACACACACACAGACACACGCACACACACCCACACAGACAGACACACACACAGACAGACAGGCACACACGCGCACACACACACACAGACACACACACACTCAATTTCTAAACACAACACAACCCACCCCCCTCAAGACCCTATTAAGCTATTTGTGTTGGAAAAGCATGTCAGGAGCTCTGAAGACCCAGACACGTCTTATAATTCCTCATCAGACCGACCAGACCAGCTGACCACAGCGCTCCAACAGTGCTGTTTGATCAGACCGACCAGACCAGCTGACCACAGCGCTCCAACAGTGCTGTTTGCGTGGCAAACGCTGGGCTTTGGTAGCCTGGCAACGAAGCATCAAGCGAGAACTGAACGGCGGGCCTGTGTTTTCCCGGCGCGCTCGGCCCCTACCCGCTGAGCCGTGGGATCGGAGGTGGAGAGGCACGTGCCCTCTACTCACCTGAAATAAAGGAACATGAAAATGCTGTAAAACAATATATGGATTCTGGTGTTGCCCGTCTGCGCAGGTGGAAAGGCTGAGAGGACCACGCGGTCTGAAACGAACTCGGTCCGGCCGTCGCTCGATCGATACCCGGTTGAAAAACGCAGACGCTTTGGAAATAAACAACCTTTTTGCCTGCATTGGTGATGGTGTGTGTTGGTGTTTGTCTGTTTGTTTGTGTTTATGAGTTTGTCTGGAGAGGGTGAAGTGGGGGACATATTTGAGAATGCTGGTGTGGGGATGGGTTTGCCTCATATAGAGAGGCCGTGTGTGTGTGTGTGTGTGTGTGTGTGTGTGTGTGTGTGGGTGTCACCAGGCCTCCCTCTCCCATCTCTCCTCAGCTCCTCTCCCACTCCCTCTGTTTATTTATTTACCCCGCTCTCATCCAATCCAGCGACAGATCACTCTGTGAAAAGGGCAAGTTGCCAAGGTAGCCCTCAGTGACAGAGCAATGCATTAGGACATTAAGACACCCGCTCCTGCGCCAAAAATCAATCACACACCCCGGATGCATTAAAGGCACAGAAGGGCACCGCTCACCTCTCTCCAGAACGCCACGCCAGCGTGCTCTCTCTCGCGCGCGTCCCTGTCTCTCCGCGGTCGGGCTTCATTTTGTCGTCGCCGGCGTTGTTTATTCGCCGTCAGGGGACTTTTAGGTGGCTTGTGGGTAGATTAACGCACTCCTCTCAAGGGGGTGGGGAGGCTGGGGGGTGGGGGGGGTGGAGCTGGTCTTAACAACCCATAGCAACCTTGCCTGCCTACCCCAATTGATTTACCGGTGTCTGGGCATAGCATTTTTGTTTACTCCCCGAATCTTCGTTCTTTTCGTCCACCCTAGGAGATGGAGTCATTGGGAGAAAAATGTAAACCATGACCTCGCCATTCAAATGAGGCAGGGCCAGAAACAACAACAGCCCGAATCAAGGTAGAACTCCCTCCTCAGACGGAGGTTACCAGCCAATCCTGGACGTGAGCCGGCTTAGGTCTTAACCTCCAGCAAAGAGGCCCTCCAGCCAATCGCGTTGTCTGTGTGGGAGCCCGGGAGACACGGCCCCTAAAGTTGCGGCTATAAAAACAGGCGTGATTGATGGACACCTATTTGCTCCCTGCTCTAATGGCCTCCCAGCTCCCCCCCCCCCCCCCCCCCCCCCCGTTCCCTCACTAGGAGCGGAGCTCTCTGACTCACAAGCCACTGCGGAAGGCGAGTGAGAGGGAGAGCGAGAAGAGGAGAAATTGAGGAGAGCATGGGGAATGAAATGGTAAGGTGGACAAAAAACAAAATAACAATCCCATGCATGAGGGAGAGGGAGTGTCCGAGATTGCATCTACGTATCTTCCCTATTTTAGGAATGGAATTTGTTCTATTTGATGGCGTTTTCTTATTTACATGTAGATTGGATGGGTTCCAGACGCCATTTGTCATACAGAAAGTGAAAATGCGAGGGTCAATGTAAATTGCCATTATATGTCAAACTGCGCTTTTTCTTTGTCGTTTTTTTGTTACCAAGCAAGAACTCTGAAGCTGATACTGGGCTCACCTGGTCAATTCGAACCTCACACAAACCTACAGTGCTGTATAACGGTGGCATGTGACATCGTTGGCACAATTAAGTTCTCTGTCTCCCTGTCTAATTACTGCTGTGTTTCGAGTGTCAAACCAGAGGGGACGTGGAGGATGAAGAGAGATGGGGAAGGCAAGAGAGTGAGAGAGACAATCAGCGTGCGAGAGAGAGAGAGAGAGAGAGAGAGAGAGAGAGAGAGAGAGAGAGAGAGAGAGAGAGAGAGAGAGACAGCGAGAGAGAGAGAGAACAAGAGAGAGAGCGAGAACAAGAGAGAGAGAGAGAGAGAACAAGAGAGTAGAGAGAGTGCATTAGAGGTGGGTGGGTGGTGTTGGCCGGGTCCTCTGCTTGTCTGCCTGCCCCACCCCAGTGTTAATCAGCCTGTCTCTGAGGCAGCCTTTGAAGGCATGTCTACAGCTGGGATCCACACAAAGGCAGATCGCCTCATTAAAAGGCCCGCCCGTCATTTCCACAGGCCCATTATTTAGCATATAATTATTCATTAATTACAAAGTGCTGCACTCTGCCTTAGTGTGAGCAGACACTGAAGCGAATTAGAATGTTTATTCAGGTGGTTTAGGGTGGCACCGACCTGGGTCCGGCCTGTTATGATACGAGGTGATCTTCCATCGCGGAAAGGTCATTGCTTAGTATGTCAAACGGTTTCCTATGAACACTTTAGAAATTGGGCAGTGAACTTGCCATATCATAATTGTGGAACTTAGACTCGGCCCTTTATAATAAGCAGCTGAAAGGGATTTTAGGAATTCATACGTCTCTAAAAGCCATGCTCATACGAAAGTGTCACCCATTTAACTGCACTATTAAATAAATAATGACACCCTCTTAAAGGGCAGCCATGGAAAAAAATAGTCTTATATCGCCTTAAATAAGAAATGTTGAACATCAAAACTTAAAATAACCCTAATCCTGATGTGAAAAACACAGAAGGCCAGTTAGTCCTACCTTGAAAAATGCGACAAAATCTTTTCCTTGCTGGATGTTTTGAAATCAGACTTTGTCCTTCTTGAAATGCTCTGCAGCACATGAAATCCTTATAACAGGAAGTACTGCTAGTACATTATCTATGGCGTGAAAACCCCATTACGAAATGAATATTGCTTTTCCCTTTCCCCTAGTTCAGTTCCAGATAATGTCAAAACAAATAAATAAATAAACTGTGTAAACAAGCCGAGCCTGTTGCTCCTCTCAGTTCTCTATTACTTTGACCACTGGAGTGAGACCAACTTCTTATTTCTTGCTCTGAGAAACAGCTCTCAATTTCTCTGATAAAAAGTGTAAAAGAAAGGAAATAAGTAGAAGGGGGGGTGAGAGCGACGGGGGCAGGAGTTGTGAATTATATTTTTTGTCAGGACTCGCACCGTGCACTGCTCTCTATCTCTCTCTCTCTCTCTCTCTCTCTCTCTCTCTTTCTCTCACACTCTCTCTCTGTCTCTGACTCAGACAGAACTGCAGCTGCCTTGTAAAGCATCTCTAATACTACATTTTGCTTCCATCGCTTACGCCCCCACACACATGATCCTGCATGCACATATGTGTATGTGTATTTGTCACACACATACCTTTGGTTATGCCATTGAACTCTTGTGCTGTTAGTTAGTGGCCATGCACACAAGGATATCAGAACAGGGTAGACAATATCAAATCGCACCTCAGTAATGAGAATGGATGTGAAATTCACACCCTTGTCATCAGTGATAACAGCGTGGAAAGATATGAAAAGTGACATTTTTAACAAAGCTTAAATGGCAAGAGTGCTTCCGTAATGGGCCTGTGATGAATAACGTGGGGCGACACACACATCCGGATAAAGGCAAGTGGACTCAAAGACTCTCCCGATCCATTTGAACTCCTGCCGAAGCTGCCTTTGTTGCCAACTTGCTCCAATCAATTTGCCACTTAGCCTTGCAAAAACATGCTAAATGATGCTGTGTACAAACACCTGGCTGGGAAACAGCAGGCTCGTAAACAGAGGCGGGGGCAACGTCGGAGAACAATTTCTCTCTATTTTCAACCACCAGGAGATCCGAGGGCGGGAGAATTTCGGAGTGCAGCGATACTCCTGGTGGTCGCCAATGGAAGCGGCCCCAGGCGCTTCTCTTTTGAGACGTCCTCGGGACCCCTCAGAAAGCAGGCCCTGCTCAGGTGGCCACTGAATAGCTGTTTTACGAGAATGTTTTGTAAAGCTTACCCACGCGGTTTTTGAAATTCACTGAAAGTCGTCACCGTCTTTGGAGGGAATCGCAACACTACCGGGCACCTCACTTTCCCGTCTGTCGTTAAATGTGTTTGCTTAAAGTTGTGTAGTAGGCTTGTAATACGTCAAGAGCATCATTTACTGTGGGCTGAGAGATTTTCAGTGATTTCCAGAGCTTTGTGAATGCTACCATCTGGTAATGTTTTAATTCCTTCATCCGGATTACTGAAACAGATATTTATGCACACATAAATCTTACCCATTACGTTTATTTATTTATTTATTATTTCTTTAGAGCAGAACAGTTTGGAACTCTTTGAGCAGAACTCTTTGTTTTCTGTAATATGAATACTTAACCCTGTGTATGCCTCTTTCTCTTTGTGACATCACTGGTAAACTTTGGGATCAAGTTTGCTAATGTCAAGCTCCCTTTCCGAGAACCACAAAGGGGAAACGCTTGAACCGAAAGGGAGGCAGTTGACATTCAGGTCCCGGATGCCCAGCACTACCATATAGACATGAGGCGTACCCCGGGCCAGGCCGAGTGACAACAACGACATTCGGTGGGAGACGAGGCCAGCTGAGCATGACTCCAATCTAATTCCATGTCAGTTACTGCGAAGCCCAGGGAGCACAGATGACCCTGTTCACTGGCCAAATGAGAAGAAACCGCAACGGAGTGGAGGCTGTTGGTCTCTAAAAGATGGGTTCTGGACACGTGTCATTCCTCGTTCCATTGAAGTCACCAATGGTGTAGGGGTTTGGCATAAACAAAATATGTGTAGAGAACAGTGAAAAGGGTTTGTGTCACTGTTCATGTTTATATGGTCACATCAGTGTCGACCGCTGAAGTAAGGTTGATTGTTTCCTTTGTCGATATGCTTTACAAAACAAGTGTCTGACCAATATGCACTTGGGTGGAGATGAGTCGAGGCCACATCCACTTTAATTTCACCGTAAGTGACCCAAAGATATGACTTGTGTCAGAATAATAAAACATGACCTGGATGGAACGAGGCCAGGGACACTCGAGAATTTCGAGTTGTGATCCGGGGAAGGGTGACAGTAAGTAAGATATGAGCGCAGGTGCCGAGAATTCCATGCGCATGAGCTTTCTAACATTTTATCCTCCTGATAGCGTTCAAGTGCCAGGGTTCATCTCTGGCAACAAACTTTACATTGGGTAAGAATACTTCCAACTTCGAAATGCCATCTGAACTGGGACTTCCTCCATTTGCAACTGAGTTCAGTACCAAAGGTCAGATCGCTAACTCTCCTGTCAAAACAGTTTGAAATGATGAGTAGTGTACATCTTCTCTTGTGTCAGGAAGAAAGACCACCAAAAAGTGAGTCATTACACATTACCTTGATGTCAATACATTACAACAAAAAAAAGAAGCTGACCAGCCTTTCAAAAGCCCAAGCCTGGGCCTACAGCCAAGGGTATCAAATATATGACTGTACCATCCCTACCCACCCACCGCCTCCCCTTAGTGTGGGAGCCAGCTCTTTCAAAACCCCTTAAAGGTCATCCACACTTTAAAAGAATTTATTTGAATATGGTTGAGAGAGGAAGGAGCGAGGGACCGTGGCGGATGAGAAGAGTGGTTTAATCTGTCCTTTCATCCCTCCACTGGCTCCGTCCACTAATGGCTCCTTCCTGAGTCACCGGAGAGGGGGAGGAGAGAAGGGAGGGAGGGAGGGAGGAGAGAGGACAGGGAGCGTGGAAGAGAGGGAGATGAGAAAGGAGGCTGGCGCCGGGAGGGCATCGGACCACGGCCAGAGGACGCGGAGCGCCACCGTGGGGTGGCAGGTCGTTGCCCCGCGGTGCCGTCACACCGAGCTGCACCCCAGAATATCGGCAGCTCTCTAGAGAAGCTTCACATGGCACATGCGGCGCCACCGAAACATAGACACGGATAGCTGAACGCCAAGCTTCAAAGACGGAAGGTCGAGGAGACGGTCGACGCAAACCGCCGCGATCGCCTTGTTCACAGTCGGGCGGCGTTGCGCTTTGCAATCAAATGTATCTCTTCTTCGGTTTCACCCAACTTCTCAACCACCACAAGGGAGTGGTGCTTCAGTTGGAGGGGTGTATGATGATTTTCTCTAATAGCCATGTGAGGTCTCTTTAATAATTCCTGATTCTGCTGGGAATGTTTCTCCACTCACATGAGGTCATTCAGGATCACTTTGTAAAGCAATATTTCACTGAGCTGACTGCGTTAAGTCGAGCTTTGTTAGCAATTATTTGCCTATAATTTTTTTACATAGTTCCCACTGCTCAATAAATAAACAAAAGCGTGTAATGAAATAAATTGGTTCCATACCCAAATAATTGTTCATAAATCATTCAGAGCATGTGTATGGATTATACATGCTCGGCCGTCTACTTTCATCAGAAAGGGCCGTGAAGAATTCTTAACTATCGGCTCACAACCCCCAAAGGTGTCTGCTAATCAATATGGCGAACTGCAGTGTTTGTGTGTTGTCTAAAGGGAACACAGAGAGCGTCTGCATACAACTGAAGTAAACAAATCATCCCTCGTGCTTTGGCCCGATGAGAAATGGAGAGTCAGCTAAGGCGAGGTGTGGGCGTGCATTCGGAGCGCCGACGGGCGAGACAATTGAACGTCCGCTGAACGGAGCTTCGTTGTTTCTAAAGGCAGACGGATAATATTCCGACCAATTGTTGCAAGTTAGCCCGACGTAACTGCGCGACTTTGAACGCTACGTTTGAGGGTTCTATTCAGACCCTCTTGTTCTTTTCCTTTTTGTTAGGTTGATTGTTCCGGAACAAAAAAAACAACCTTGAGGGGTCTCGTTTCTTTTGACCGTTTTGGGTAACTTGTCTGTATTTTTCTTTTTTTGTCTGAACTCTATGTACTCTATAAATGTACATAGAGTAACTTTAAGTAACTATAAGTAACACTATATGTAAAATCTCACTACATCAATTATCGTCACCCATTTTCAAATATATATGTTGTTGACGACCCCCTCCCACTCCTTGGTGGATATGTTAGTGCGCTGCCATCTGACAGCCTTATTAAGATGTTCTCCCTAAACCACCAGAGAGATATCCCACAGATTGCCTTTAATTGCATTTCTCTGGTCGCCTACGTGCAGACTAAAATGATCACGGATGCAGAAAATGTCACCGGGACTCTGGTGGTTCCAAATCCTTTTCTGAGGGTGTTTCACCGCCACAAACAAAGAGATCATTTCGGGTTTTTTTCCTGCCCACAACGTCGGTTCCCCGTGGTGGCCCGCCCACCCAGGAAAGCACATTCTCCTGTCTGCTGGCAGGCCAACGGTGTCCTCTTATGCTCTGCAGCTAATCACATCGTCCGCCCTTTCCTGATGGACATTTGTCACAGGCTGTCATGAATGGTTACAAATGGCTCTTGTCTGTGTTCTGTCAGCCCGTGACAGCTGGCTGAGGAGCGGGTGATGGAGGGGCTTCTCACCAACGCCCCTCATCCTGCACCACCCCGCCCCCAAAAGGTACTACACTGTCCATCGCCTCCGCTCCAGTCCACACCTTGTCCTATCCGACGGCGCCTTTCTCATCGCTTTGTCTGCAACCCCAGCTCTCCGCAAAAGTCCGAGTGGCGGGTTGATCTTCGCAAATAAGGACTTGTTCAGGCGTGCACAATTTAGCTATCAAAACGTCCATTTCGCCGACATCGCTGATACGTCACGGTTTGTAAAAGCGCTGATTGTGTTGACTGCATGCGGCTGGCCGACCCAGTAAGCAAGATCAGATCTGCCTGTGCATCTGATGTGCTTGATAATGAAGCCAGTCAGAGTTCAAACTGCATTCAACAACTCCCGAGCACCACTTGACTCTGAACCGACTGACTGATGTCGAGGCACTGATCTAGTCCACTTTCATCGTCCAGATTGCTAGCTGTTGACAGGGAGATCTCCTGCCAGGGTCCTTGTCTCTCAAAGGCCCCGTTCTTGTGTTTCGGTGACATATGTTGAAACCAACATTGACGCAATGTGCCTCGAACCAACCAACATAGCCCGTTATCTTTGTGATGTCAGACCAGGAGGGGATGATGACACCCCCCTCCCCCCCCCCCCCTCCCTCATACACACACATTTCTCCCCCCCCCACACACACACATACACACACACTCCCTTTGAAATGATGTCAAGAGATTCCATCTGTGCCGGCTGTGAGTCTCACCAGATTGCGCTTAAAGCGAAACGCTTCCGACATCAGTCATCCTTTTATGAACTCAGAGAGAACCCTCAAGGGGCACCTGCGGAGGGGAGAGCAACGCATTATTGTCGTATTAAACTCAGAGTTAAAAGCGACATACGGGCGAGGTGTCGCCGGCCTCCATCTTGGCTTCTGCGGGTCGCGGGGTGACGCCAACCGACAGACGGTCCTGGACCCCCGTCGAAGCCGGCTGTGTCAGGCTAGCGAGGAGGAACGCTAAGCTAACAAGCGAAGGCCTCGGAGGACGGAAGAACACGGTTTAGCCAAAACGCCAGAGCTCCGTGTGATGCTTCAGCATGTGTAGCTCTTCATTTCGAGTGGCAAGCCCCCCCTGCCCACCTCTCCCTTGATTAATAGGGCCGCGGCAGATGCTCGCATTGCACAACGATTAAAGCAGGAAATGGCCCCTCACCGCCTCCCTACACGACTCTGGCCCTCGCGTCTGTGTGCGAGCGAGCGCGCGTTTGAGTGTGTGTGTGTGTGTGATTGGGGCAGCTGAGGAAATGTAGGGGGTCCAGGCCAGCTGGGTTGGTAAGACAGCCTTGAGGCAACGGTAGGAGTGGTGGGTTTGGAGTCAGGCTCTTCATGCAGTACAATCAGGGCAAAATAGCCAAACCTGAAAAGAATGAATCGTGGCAGAAAATGTGACCCCCTGTGTCGCCCTCAGCAATCTTACAATGTGGTCTTCATCACTGCTCTTTTTGAGTGAAAATGTCCCTGTGATATATGTGTGCATTTTCAATATGACACATATTTCAAGGAAGGACATTTGCACTCCTGTGATTGTTGGACTCCTCCCCCATCCTAAAGGCATCAGTCAAGATGAATTATGGGTTTCGTAGGCCTCACACCTGCACGTCAGTGAGCGGCCTCATTCAGTACGTTCATTTTGACAATTCTTTTTTATCCTCCATATAAATAAAGTGTCCTCTTAAGTAGGAGGACAGGGTCGGCACAAGTCGAGACAAGAGCTCCCCCGACCTCTTCTACACGTGCGGAAGTCCTTGTCGAGCAAGGGCATCCGGAAGAGAACGTCACCAACGCGGAGAGCTGGTGGGCGAACAAAAACCTGCACGGGAGAGAACAGAGTCATTGAACAGCGGCAAATTACGAATGCAGGAAACAAACGATGTGTACCTGGTTCCTTTTTATAGGAAGTGAACGTGGGCCAATGTATTATTTATGATGAGGGTTATTTTACATTGCGGCGCATTTGCGAGGGGGTTCTAAAAATACATCAGAGGCACGTCAAGCGGAGAGCCTCTCCGTGGTGGGGGCACCCAACACCGACTCTAATTGTGAGCCCGGCCCACACAGGCAATTTGACAGAAAGATGCAGCCCGTTGGGACCGAGTTTGTCCTTCCTGAGTAGCTCCTGTTTTCGTGTTGGTCGGTGTTTTGCCTCCGAGGCGAGGAGGGAGGGAAAGGTCAGGGCTAAACTGGGAGCTGGAAGGGGGTGGAGGAGGGGGGGCAGGGGAGAGGAGGTGAAGGGGGTGGAGGAGGGGGGGGGCAGGGGAGAGGAGGTGAAGGGGGTGGAGGAGGGGGGGGGCAGGGGAGAGGAGGTGAAGGGGGTGGAGGAGGGGGGGGGCAGGGGAGAGGAGGTGAAGGGGGGGAGGGGGGGCACGTGGGGGGTTGAGTATCACAACTCTCGGGTTGTGTCTAGCAACCTACTGGAAGACCGCAGAGAGGGAGGCAAGGGGGGGCACGGGGGGGGGGCGGGGGGCTTGGAGGTGGTGAACAGCGATTCAAGGTTTTTTTTGCTAGCGCAAGGAAGGTGTGTCTGTCTCGCGCGGTGACTGTGAGCGTCTCTGTTGTGGCCGGGACCGCGGCAACATGTGCATCATTAATCTCGCTCCGCTCCGTGACGGCATTCTCTCGTCTGGCTCGCCGCAGTATGAAAAAATAATGACCCCCTTTTACCGCCGAGGGAAGGCAAGTGAGTCGCTCTACTTGAGTCGGCGACAACGTTCAGGGTTTCATCCACGCTCTCTCCTTCTCTGGCTTGTTTTCTTCCCCATCGCCCGCCCCCCCCCCCCCCCCACCCACCCCCCCCCCCCACCCCCGCCCCTGTAACACAATAAACCTGGCTATCACGCAGCTGTAATCTCTCCCAGACTCGCGCTGTGAGCATTTCCACGCAGTTTCCAAGGGCTGCAGGGTGAAAAGGCCAGAGGAGAAGGTTGAAGACGCGCGCTCATTTCTTTTTCTATTTATGTCCCTTCTTTTAATTGAATTCCTGCAGTGGACACGCCGACCGCTCGTAAATCAGGGGGGGGGGGGGGGCCTTCAATCAGTCAAGATTCCTCCTGCCGCCTCAATGCAGCCAGGGTGGATGTGTGTGTGGGAGGGGGGGGGGCGGGGGGGGTGGTGTTATGTGGTAAAGCAGAAGCAGGTTATATTTATGTGGACCAGGGGGGGAAAAAAGGAGCACCCGGGTCTATGGATCCTGTCAAACCGGCATCTTTTCCATTACCTTGAGGATTCATAAGTGCTGTATTTCATCCTGAAGGCCTTGGACAGTTAACTCCAGCAGTGACAGAAGTGGAAGGGAGACCTTTTCTTCCTCTTCATTGTCCTGAGTGCTGCTGTGTTGATCGTCTCGGAGGTGGCGTGGTAATGTAGAGCTATTCAGATGGCTTTGTCGCTGAATGGACCGCGGTTCTGCCATGGCCACGTGCTTTCAACCGCTGAATGGGAATTGTATCTTTGAATAGGCAGCATTCTGTGGCAAGTCAGTGATTACAGTATCAGTCCTGTTTCCAGTCTAAATACTGCTTTAGACTATGACAAGGCATCTTTTGATAGCCCTTTTTACCATTCTACGGGTACTGTATGTGCTCGTGGAAAGCCTAGAATTTGAAATGATGCGATACATATGGTTGAAGATGATATCACATTTCCATATTATTATTATTTTTAAAAGCTTTATTCATCTTTATTGTGTGGCTGCATTAAAGCATTAGACCAATCAGTACACATTCTACTCGATGAGCCATTGGGAACATTTGTTAAATGAAGCTTTAAGCAATATAAACATTTCTACGACAAACAACATTCATGCAGTGAGTTCTGGTCTGTAAAAAGCCTCAAAAGAAAGGAAATTCAAATGACCACCAGAACTCCAACTCCATGATGCACAAAGTAATTAGTGAATGTATTTAGTAACGTCTGAAGTAAACAAGGACAACATGGCTACAACGCTGTAACAGGAGAAACAGCTTTAGAAGGGACTGTTAGAACTGAACCATGTCTGCCTTTATGTGAACCAGGCTGATCTGGGAGAGATCCTTGAGCGAAGGATTGACGTTGGGAAAACACAGTATCCATCTAAATGGAAGGTAATGGAACGAGTGTCCAAACCCTGAACTCTGCTCCAGGCTTTGGAGGCCTGTTAAGACTGATAAGCAAGTAACAAGGGACTCATGGGCTCTATCCCAGAACCAAATGAGGACATGAGAACATGTTAAATGTCTGGCCGGACCCCATAGCATATAAAATATTGACAAGAAGCAGAGAGGAAAATTGACAGGTTATCTTGCAACACAGCTAAGTTTAGAAAGGGGCAGACGTTTTATGAGTATAAAACAAGCTTGTGCTTGTGCAATTGTTGGTCATGTCATGCGTGGCATACCCAGTGACAGTGTATAACCTGTATCGAAAAGAATAAAGCCACTTGCATATGATTCAAACCAAGACTGAGCGTCCTTGTCGATCTACCGAGAAACCAGATCCAACACAGTGGTGACTCCGACGGCTCCCAAACCCGCATCTGAGAAGGTGAGCTTGATGATGCACTCACCTGACACGTAGGAGGGACTAGTACGGTGAATCGAATACAAATGGTTGTTATTTAGTCAATAAATGTTGTCTGTCACGTAAATAAATGTGTAACAAAAGGCTACCGAGAAACCAGATCGAACAGGACCAAACCTTGTTTGTGCATGAGTAGATTCAGAGTTGTGGTGGTTATGGTTCTGTAAGCAAGCAGAATTTACAACCATTTAACTTATTGATTGACGTAGCACTTTTGAGTTATGGTCCTTTCATCAAACCAATTACTCATCTTTAAGTCTTCGTCCTTCTCAAAGCACATGGCAATGCTGCAAATTGCCGCCGGCGCGTCGGAAGTGTTGTGTGACCGAGAGCGCTACATGCATTAGCATCAGGAGGTCGCGGCCAGGACTGACTTCAGAACTTGACACAAAGTCTGGTGCCAACAATTCAATTCCAGTCATCAGTCGACGCCCCCGCCACCCACCCACCATCAGGGCCCCGTCACCGGCCCAGGTGGTCCAGCCCCTCTCAGTGTTACACAATAAAAATCACCACTGCCGTGATTGAAGGCCATTCAATTCCAACAGGGACCAGCAGAAAATGGGGGGGCGAGTGTGTGTGTGTGTGTGGGGGGGGGGGGGCGGGGGGGGAGTGGAAGGGGGGATGGGGGGGGCTGGTAAAATATGACGGCCCGGCCCCGCCGGCTTGCCAATCCTAATTAAAAAAAGTTAGAGTGGCTTGGGGTTTATGTGGCGCCCGTCATCGCCTACATAATTCATCCCCCCCCTCCCACACACACACACACACACCACTTCCCCCCACTCCAGCCAGGGGGTTGCCGTGGCCACGTCCCTTCACTCCCCCCAGCTGACAGTCCTGGTAAACCTTGTAGGCGTGGGGGGTGGGGGGTGAGGAAGCAGTTGCGTGCCAGTGCAGGTGGCCCCCTTCTGGATCCGTGAGAGCCTCTCTCAGACTGAGACCTCATGAACAGGAAGTGTGGAACCCACCCAGGCCACGCCTGGAGTGGAAGAGGGAAATATATAATGGGAGGGAGGGAGGAGGGGCAGGGGGGGCGTCAGCAATCAATGTAATAGCAGCATGCCGAGTTCTTACTCGACTCTTCACCTGGAGATACGAGGCGGGCGCTTGGAGGAGGTGGTGGGGGGGGGGAGTTGTCACGTTATTGAAGATGTGGGTCCAATAGCCTGCCATTTAACTTGATCACACGTCAATACGCTTAAGCGGCTCCTGGAGGAGGAGAAGGGGGGTTTAGGAGGAGGAAGAGGGGGGCTGGAGGAGCAGGAGGAGGAAGAGGGGGGGGAGGAGGAGGAGGAGGAAGAGGGGGGGGAGGAGGAGGAGGAGGAAGAGGGGGGGGAGGAGGAGGAGGAAGAGGGGGGGTAGGAGGAGGAGGAAGAGGGGGAGGAGGAGGAGGAGGAGGAGGAGGAGGAGGGAGAGGAGGAGGGGTCTCCAGAGAGTGAGAAACAGAGGAGTCGATGGCTTGAGAAGGATTGAAGGTCGTCGGGTGTTGAGGGATTTCATACATGACTGCAGTACATGCAAGCTTCCATGACCTCTCTTTGTTGGCCGTAACCTTAGTAAGGTTAATGAGAGGTAATCATGTTTCTACTGGTCCAGAGGGATGGGAAAGATGTGGGCGGGGTAGGGGGGCGGGTCGGAGGAAAAGGTAGAGATATAGATCCAGTTACGTCCATGATAAAGTGGAGAGGGTGGAATGGCACACTTGTTAAAAGGTGCATTTCATTTGAAATCAGGTGCATGCCAAAGCCAAAACTCTGGTATGTGGTTCATCTTGTTCTTGGGGATTGTGCTCACAACAAGGAAGTATATTTGATTTGTTCCTCATAGTGACTTTTAGTTTCACTATACTTCAAACAGGAAGCTAGACATGAAACAAATATATTTCATCCAACACTGAGTCTACAGTCTTCACCAAGGTAAGGCTTATTCAATTCATATCACTAGACATTCCCATTGTTTGGATCAGAGGACAATCTGAATCTTTAAACAAATTAACAGCATTCATCCACCCTACATCACTCGGCTGCAGATTCCTGCACTGGAGAGGCCCTACCTGTTGACTATTGAGAAGTCCCTGCTATTTCACTGCACTGTTCCATCGAGAGATAATGGAGTCCCTTGGCGTAATAGCCCACTTTAATGCTGCCACTAGCCCACAGGGATGAACAAGGTCACATCTGCATGTCTGACAGCCGTTTAACTGTCAGCACTGCCATCGTCTCTGTTCTGGAGACAGACAGTGGGGTACAGAGAGAAAGAGACAGAGAGAGAGAGAGAGAGAGAGAGGTAGTGTAGTAGAGAGAGGAGAGAGAGAGTGACAGAGAGGTAGAGGGAGAGAGAGAGAGAGAGAGGTAGTGGGGTAGAGAGAGAAGGAGAGAGAGAGAGAGAGAGTGACAGAGAGGGAGAGGGAGAGAGAGGTAGTGGGGTAGAGAGAGAAGGAGAGAGAGAGAGAGAGAGAGAGAGAGAGAGAGAGAGAGAGAGAGAGTGACAGAGAGTGACAGAGAGTGACAGAGAGGGAGAGGGAGAGAGAGAAGGATGCATGGTCCAGTGTGTGTTCACACTGCTGAACACATGGGTTGGTTGGGAAATGTGTGTGTTTGTGTGTGTGTAAAGGAGAGAGAGAGTGTGTGTGTATGTGTGTGTCTGTCATGTGTTTGTGTGTGTAAATGGAGGCGTGCGTGCAGTGAAGGTAAAGGGAGAGTGATGGAGGAAGGGAAGAGGTTGTAGAGAGGGCCGATGTGAGGGATGACGTTATTGGACATGAGGGAACGAGAAAGAAATTGGTGGAGAAAAACAGAGGTGATGAATAGAAATGATTAGTGAAGAAAGCCGTCCAAAAGGGAGAGCAAGAGGAGAAGCGACTGGAACATTCAAGGGCAAACGAGGAGTTCACCAATAAGAGCATTTAATAGCCATGATTCTTCCCACCATTTAATTTCATGATGATTTTCTGTTTAAAGCGTTGAGGAATGACAGAGTACATTTCCACTCAGAAACCCAATAACCTGGCAAAATAACAATTTTCAATTAAGCCGGCTTTTGAAGTATCTCCAGAGTTTGTACCTCCCAGAGAAAACCATTCAGGCTCTAGCATGACAATGAATTGACACTTGAGACGTTTGTTCGGCTATAACAAATGACATTTAATTGCTTTGCATTGCAAGTGTACAGGCGTCAAATTATAGGTGTCAGAGGACATCCCGATATTTTGTCATCTCGTACTGAAAAACTGTAAATCGATTTGTTTTATGGCACACTTTCTTCATGAAGGATTCCGGAGGATACTTCCAGGGTTAATGAACAGTTTAAAGGACTTTGCTCCAAGGAATATCCATCTTCCACAACACTCTAGCCAACAATGTGCACTAAGATAATGCTCATTCACACTGACGGGAAGCACCATACTCCTATAAGAGTTAGCCCGTGTGAATCTCTAGAATTGTGGCTCAATTCAAATATGCTGAATCGATTTCCTGAGACACGGCATGTTGTCCATTCATCAGATCAAACTCCCACTAAAATGTAGTCTCAAATGCTAAGCGTCACACCACTGGTGTAGTACACAAAGCTGCTACTTGCAACAGAATTCTTACAGACTTCCCAGTGACACCAAAGCAAGAGGAAGTGTGTTCAGTAATAAGGAGTCATGAAAGCCTGGACACGCTGTGCACCAACAGGGCTCCTCTTACTCCTCTTCCAACAAAATGACAGGTGAAGCCTGCATTCTTAGCGCCATCCATCACTGCCAGCTAGGCTGCACTCGGGGTCACCTTCCCCATGGGCAAGGTTGGCAGAAAGGGGCCACAACCCTGACAGCAGGGGCACTTGCCCACGCCAACAGGGGTCATGCGGCCTATCAAAGGCAAGCATCTATCACTGATACCTGGATGGCATGTGTTCATTTTCTGGTAGCCAGTAGCTTTACTGTAACAGTGAGGTTAGCTTTGGAAGTTGTAACTCCCTGAATGAAGTTTTTACTGTGATCCACAGAAGGTAATTCAAACTGTCGATTTCTGCCTCAACAGAACCACAACGTTTTGATGGAGACCATCCTCAGGAAGGAGAGCTCATCCATACAGGAGAAGACATCATCCATACAGGAGAAGACATCATCCATACAGGAGAGGACCTCTATGCTGGAAGAGAGCTTGCCACTGCAGGAGAAGAGCTCACCCTTACAGGAGAATACCTCATCCATACAGGAGGAGAACTCGCCCCTGCAGGAGGAGACCTCATCCATGAAGGAGGACAATGTCTGCATGCAGTGTGCCAACTCCTGTCCTGAGGGCTGCTCCTGTGCCTGTCACAAAGAAGACAATTGCATAGACCGCTGCTGTGACACTTGCTGCACTGCTGTTTGTAACACTTGTTGCACTGCTGTTGATTGGTTGTGCTGTAACACTTGTTACACTGCTGTTGATTGGTTGTGCTGTAACACTTGCTGCACTTCTGTTTGTAACACTTGTTGCACTGCTGCTGATTGGTTGTGCTGCGACACTTGTTGCACTGCTGTTTGTAACACCTTTTTGATTTGCAGCAGCCTGATTGGTCTGTTCTGTGAAAACATTAATTAATTGATGTTTTAGGTTGATTGATGTCATAGCTGACATTGTCAGTCTAGATAATTTGTGAGAGATAGTTATATGATATATACTGTACATCAAACTGAATGATCATATGTATCCCTGTGTCATAGAGATGTTTGCATTACCACTCTTTTATCTGCTTAAATGCAGAATGATGCTTGAATATGGCAAGTCAAAATCTGTCTCTCAAAATAAAGAAATAAAAAACTACACTTCCTTTGACTGCAGCACCTTGTTACAACCTTTTCTTGACCAGTGCCACATAAGATTACATTTTTCCTCCCATGAACCATCAAGATCTGTATATGTTTAGTGTTTTGCACCTCCCTGCCACAGTAAATTCCGTGTTTGTATAACATACATGGCGAATAAACCGAATTCTGATTCTGATTCAAAGATTTTCCAGCAAGCTTATTTGTTGTATTTGTTGGGCAACTTTTGTTCGAAACTCCAAACGTCATGGCTGTGAGGTGAGTATTTGCCTGTGTCACCGCGCAGTGTGTCCTGTGTTCAAGGGACTATTTGGAAGCGTCCCGCGGCTGAATCGACGTGTGTGTGCTGCATAGGCTGGAGAGGAGGAGAGCCTTCTGGACTCGCTTGTTAAGATCCATCGAAGAATCTGACCGTGAGATATTGATCATGAGTTTACAGCCTCGGTTCTTCATTTGCAAGTGTACATAGGAAACCCACCTCCTGTGCTGCTGTGCGAATTTATAAAGTGAAAGAAGAAACAAACTTTGAGCCGACCACACAAGACAAAGAAATTCCAAAGAACGACAACGTGTTTAATAACGCAGCTGATTTCCTGCGACAGAAGTGACACAAACGGTGCGGTACGCGCAAACAAAGACTACTGGCGACGCTGTCACAATCTGTCATGGAACGAGAGGTACCTTTCGTCCACCCTGAATGGACTGTGGCTTTGTCCTTCACATTTTCAAACATATAAAGAGGGCAGAGAGCGTGTCAATGGCCGCAAACTCCGACAAGCAACATTCTTTTTGTCCCTTTTATGTGCTGCGGAGTTCTGGTAAACACCACCAGGAGGTAATGTGGTTGTGTGGCCAAGGGAGGGGGAAATGGGCCATCTCTCATTTCAATTTCAGACTGTGTTCCCATTGTGCTGGGGCCTGTACTAGCTCCAAGATGTTAGTGTGGCGGGAGGCGGGGTCCCACACTAGCCCCCCCCCCCCCTCCCCCCACCAAGATAATGGGGCGGGAGGAGAGAGGACACAGGGGTCAACGCTGGAGCATTGAGGGGGAGACGGATCACCCTCTGTGCCCATCTAAGGTGTTGGCACCCCTGCCAAGTCAGATCTGTAGCTCCAGGCCACGACTGGTACAGGCCCCCCCACTATGACCCTTAAACAGTAGAAGTTAGGTACACCCCCTGACGAACACAGTAGGGGTTATTTTTGATATTGTGTTCACGATTACCTGACCCGAATAGCCACCTGATTAGGCCAGATGATCAAACATTATAGGTGGTACCCTGTAAATCAAATCAAATCAAATGTATTTGTATAGCCCTTTTTACACGCAAGCATAGTCACAGAGGGCTTCACATACGCTCATAGAACTGCCCCTCAACCAACCTAAACCCTCAAGGAAGACAAGGAAAAACTCCCAGAAAAACTCTCAACAGGAGAAAAAATGGAAGTACACCCTACTACTCCAACTGTACACCCTAGTACAGTTGGATCTCTGGGATGCTATGGAACATTAGTTCTCATTAAGTACTTTAGTTGTCTGGAAAGATGATGTCATACAGTCAAACTTGACTCTTAACACTACTGCAGGATCTAGGTAATGAAGGTCATGCTGTCTGTCTCTTGAAATAATTGTTCAGTTTGTGCCTTGCTTTTGTACAAAACAAAACACTATTGAGCAATGACTTAACGCAGGCAACTAAATTCTAAAGTGACACATTTGTACAGTCATTTCAGATAAAGGGATGACCCTTAATAATGGCTCAGGGGGTAGAGAGGGTCATCTGCTAATTGCAAGGTTGGTGGTTTGATGCCCGATTCCTGCTCGCTGTGTGTCAAAGTGTCCTTGAGCAAGACACTGAACACCATGTTGCTCTTGATGGGCAGGCCAGCACATGGCAGTTCTGCCACCATCAGTGAGTGAGTGTGTGTCTGTGTGAATGGGTAAATGAGAGGCAAAAATGTAAGCGCTCTGAGTGTCACTATGGTAGACAAGAGCTGTATAAATGCAGTCAATTTACCATTTACTCATTAAGAGTTGGGCAGGTTCTGAGATTCAGCCAATGTCTGACTCAAGACCAACAACAACACATGAAAATGTCATAACAACACAATTACAGTACACTGTTTTGTGTGTCCGACACAGCTAACCTCACACCACTTTGGATTGTACAAAAAAAAAAATAATCAGTAAAGTTCACAGATTCATCAGTCAGACAAGTACAGCTTTTTGTCCCATTTCTTTGCTGCTTGTGAAAAAACCCAGCAGTGACTGGCTTCCCATTGTAGTAAACACCACCAGGAGGTAATATGGTTTTGTGGCCAGGATGAAAAATGTACTTTTCTCTTTTCAATTTCAGACTGTTGTCCCCTGTGTTGAGGCACGTGCCTGGGCTCCATCCTGTTTTTGACCTCAAACCTGCGTCGTGATGAGTAGACACTGGTAGACAAATGATGTCTTGGCTGAAAAAGTGTCTGGCAAAAAGCATGTGAGTTCATATCAACACTTTGTTGAGAGAGGACCTTCAGATACAGTAGCATTCTGTCACATTTTAATGGCTACAAATTGGTTTCATTCTCTCAACGCCTTTTCAATTCAGGATTTAATGGCTTATCACCTTGTAGGCTTATGACAAACGAAATACCTTTATCTCCCAATAATGATAAGGGAGTTCTTAGTCACTGTTAAATTGAAAAATGTAAATTGTTAAATCATTCTTTTTGTTACTTGAAGATTTGGCTTGACATTTACCTTTTATACATTTAGCAAACACTTTTATCCAAAGCTTCTTGCAAATACAGTTAGAAAGTACAGCACAAGATCAAGGATCAGAAGTGCACAGTTCTGCTGAATTTTGGTCAAGGAAATGTTTATATTTTCAAGCCACATGGCATGATCCTTTTTCAACCGTCTTCTTTTCATTGAATTATAGAGACGGGTTTAGAAGGACTACCCCACTACTTTGCACCTCTATTTTCTTTTGCATTAACTTTGAGCTCCTAAAATGATGTGGGCTTGTGAACAATACAGTGCATATAATAGTCTGCCCTCGTTTTGTTTTGATAACTTTAACAAAGTTTGCACTGGCTTGAGTTCAGGTTCAAGTTTTATTTGCTCATTTCACCATAAGCAGTACAGTACAGACAGTATAATGACATGTCATGCCTCACAGGCCCATGGTGCTACATAGTCAAACCGAAAAGTCAATACCATTTGAAAGCGAACTAAATCATAAGAGGTGGGAGGAAGGCTCCTGGTGTCTACATAGAGGACGCGCGTGGCAGATCTTGGGTCACTCACTGGGTGTTCAGAGTCCTCACAGTGTGGGGGAAGAAGCCTTTAATCAGTCCAGCAGTGTGGGCCCACACTGCAACCGTCTGCCCGACGGCAGGAGCTGGAAGAGGCCGTGGGAGGGGCGGAAGGTTCACGACGCTGGAGGCTGCGCTGTGGCACCGTGAAGCTGTAAAGGATAGAAGGGAGGAGTGCAACACTTAGCTTTCCAGCTGTGCTCACTGTCCACTGAAGGGCATTTTTGCCTCTGTGCGTCGTTACCATTCCAAGATCAGACACGGATGCGGCTGGTCAGCGTGGTCCCAGTGGTTCCTCTGAGAAACCTGGTGCCCTAGCGGAACCTGCGGAACCTGCGGAACCTGGAAAACCTAGTGAGGATGGGTGTGGGGAGACTCGCTCTCTTCGGCTGGCACAGGAAGTACAGGCTCTCTTGAATACTGACGTGGTGTTGGTGGTCCAAGGGAGTTCATCCATAATACCCCCCCCCTTCATTCACAGATGCATGACTAGCCTCTCGAAGCACCTACTGATGAATGGGTGTCAGGGCAACGGGGCGATGGTCTTGAAGACTGTCCGTCACATCATCAGTGCCCTTTCTGATGAAAGCGGTCACCGCTTCTATGTGTTCTTGAATGTCGCTGTGATTGCTGTAAACGGCTGGCAGCTGTTGTGGCTTTTGAATGGGCTCGGCCCGTTTAGGAACTGGTTTGTCTGCCAGAATTAGCTTAACTGAGGTGTGGCGTTAACATCCAAGGTGGGGTACAGGAAGTGGCTTTGTACGCTTTGTTTCACGTTTATCCCTTTATCAGCGTTCCTCTGAAACTGAAATGAAATGCGACGCCCTATTTTAACTCTGTATAAAACTTAAACTTAAACTTTGTATAATTGCGCAATTGCACCCGACTACATTTTCCAGACTTGAAACAGATGAAATGTGCATTTGAAAACATTTATAGTGAGACATTTTGTACATTCAGCCTGTGTGTGGAGAAGACAAAGCAATTACACAGCCATTTTCATCTCAGACATTTCCAATCATAGAATAATGGCTACGTGATTGTGAAATGAAGCAATTATGTTGTGTACAGTAAGCATTGGAATATGTGAAATGACCTGTACCCTCCATATAAACACAAGGTAGCATGGCCCAAGGCCTCATCTTACATTAAACGGCGTCACAATCCAGTCCACCGATGCCATCAAACCAGATTAACCAGGTCACACACCTTCCCAGCTAAGTTGCAACCCCCACTTGGCGTCGAATTTCTGACTGACTTCATTTCTCTCCAGTCTCCCATGTAAGAGGTGCTCTACTAAGACAGAATAAGGACACCAAGAGTAAGGACACAACCAAACCGACTTGAGGTAAGAATGTTATTCCTATTATCCATTCATAATGCTTCCCTCTCTCTTTTCCGCATCTCATTCACTATGATTTAAGACTGTAATGGAATTTCATTACTTATGATTGAAAACCAATGGGCTTCTGAAAGGGGAATGAGATGGAAAGGTGCACTCAAAATGCCAGCGTTACTCGCCAGATGCCAGCGATCTAATTTGCTGTCATTGATAATAAATGCAGGCCCTGTAAATGGGCCAGATAAGATGTTATTTCAGCATCAGGGTTATCACTTAATGTCTGATAATGCCATTTGGGAGCAGTCACACCCGACAGTTAAAACAAAGGCCCTAACGTTGGCTATAGAAAATATTAATCACAACCAGAATTATTGTTAACCTGTCAAATGAATGTGATTTTACTAGATAAGGTGCTGACAGAAGTACTTAGTCGGAAATGTTCAAAGTTTGAGCATCGAGCGACGTGCTAGAACCAGTGGTCTGATCAATTATCAAGAATCTCACCCAAGAATTTAAAAAACGATTCATTATTTTCAGTAAGTCTTTTTTTTACGCCATCCCTTGGGTAAAAAGAACATTGTCATAAAACCAAACAGTACTCGTCTTCTCCTTCCCAACAGATGGACCTGACAGTCTGAGTGGCACAATATCAGGAAAGTTAGTTACCAGATATGTATCAATTAAACCCCAACTAAATGACCTTGGTGATGAAGCAAATTCAGTGAGCAAAACCAGTCACACAGGACAGACACATGATCGGATCTGCTTCCATCATGTGGTCAACACGAGGGTCGCGTTGACATCTCCGTGGTGTCCCGCAGTGTCGGGTCTGTTCACCCAACAGTTACCAGGGTTATGAATGTGTCCCTGGTACGAGCTGTCATCTCAACCACCTCCATCTCATCTTGTCCCGTGAAAATCTCGGAAGTCAAACCAATCTGATTCACGGTCCTCTCCCTCATGAGCAGGCTTCCTTTCCCGAAGGCCTGAGGCAGTGCATCATGGGAAAGGGTACCGCCGATGACTGGGACGAGAAGCATCCGGACACGCGGCAGACGCAGCCGGACAAAACAGCCGGTCAAAAGTCGGACGGCGAACAGAGCGGCTGTGCGAGGTGTTGCATGGGAACCAGGAAGTGTTTGATGAGTAATGAGTGTGGCAGGGCCCTGAACATCTCCAGCGTCATTGCCATGTGTGGTATGTGTATCGGCATGTGGACATGTAAGTATGACATAAACAAGACAAGGCGTCACCGCGAAAGACGACACGAATATGTTTGCCTAGCTATTTTTCCGTGTCGGTTTCCGTGGCATGTGTGTCATCGTAACAGGAAAACAATGGTGTTCTTGAGCGGATAGAATGAGTGTAATGACATGGAATGTGTTAAGACTCACGGTGGAAAAGGGGTTTTGACTGTGTGTGTCACCTGCTTGAAATGATTGGCCACTTCTTGAAATAGTTATTACTTAATGCTTTTGTGAAATGTGCTTTCCAATCTGGGTGCCCATGCTGCTGTGGGAAGCATCTAAAAGATTAGGGTTCCATTTTTTTATATTCATGCTAGCTTGCTGAAAGTTAAAGGTTTTTTTTCTTTTCTTTTCATGCAGAATCCCACCTTGGATAAAAGGACCCAATTTTTACAAAGGACGAGCATATTCTCCCACTCCACCTGGCAGAACACTTAAACGCTCTAATGCATTTTGACATGCTTGTTCTCATTTCAAGGTTATCTGCGGATTGATGTAAATAATAAGCCCTTAATCAGAAGTTATATCACACCAAAGCTAGTTTTAGGAAACACATTTATCATTGGGTACATTTTCAGGTCACAACGCTCCATTGCTAGCTTCCGATGGTGGTTGATACCTGGGTTTGTACCTTTGGCAGGTCAGGATGGTGCTCCATGAAATCTACATACACAAATCTACATACAACAAAATCATTATGCAATAGGATACAAAAAATATTTGGATCGGGAATGACAATCAATGCACCATAATCCCATTTTCTTTAAACAGGTCTTTTGTGTGTTTATGTATTTGAATGTATTTTTTGCTTCCCTCTGGAAAATTAGTGTCAAACATCAATGTTTGTATTCCCCCTTTCCCCCCTTGTGATGCATTGTGTTGCTTCCTGGTATGAAATGCACTATGTAAATAAAGTTTGATTTGCTTTGATTCGATAGTAGCATAAGTATAAAACTAGCATCGAGACCTTATTCGTATTCCATCTCAAATTGATGTTACTACTGAATTTAGAAAAGCTCAAAGTGTTTTTTGAGAAGAACAGATCACTGCTGCTGCTGCTCCCTGAGGCCTCTCCTTGTGTCGAAAATGAGTTTGACACGAGAGTGCACTCAGGAGCACCGCTCCCACCAGCGTTTGGACCACCTGTCGACCGGCGGGACCAGGCGTGGGCAGGGGGTCAGAGGACAAGGCATTGTGGGAGGAGTGCTGCCGAGGCGGCACAATGGCCTCTGGGTCTCTGAAAGGAAGTTATTTATGGCCTGGCCGCTTAGACAGTATTTCAATTATTCATTTTCCTTTTATTTATTTGATTTCAAAGAAAGAAAGAAAGGAAGAATAAAAGACAGAAAGAAAGAAAGAAAGAAGGAAAGAAAGAGGAAAGACAGTTAGAGGAAATAGGGCAGGTAGATGGCTAGGTTATCCAGTCGTCAACTCTGTATCAAACATCTCGATCTCTGTGACCAATACTCAAGAATGTTCTAATTCCACCTGAACAGACCATTATGTCCACAGTCGTTCAGACATTATGACACCACACTATTTCAACTAACAAACCTCTGTTTACAACCATTATTGGGTTCAAGATGACCAACTCTACTTATTTACGTGTGTGGCGTGATTAGAGGGACATCAGGCACTGCAATTGTCATGCTACTTCTGTGTATGTAACTGTGGTATTGAATTGCTCAAAATTGACAAATGGTTTACTGTAATAAATACAATAGGAATAAATCCATTGTCAAAATGCAAGTGTGTGAATTGAGGAGGGTGGAGGCAGCCCGACAGTATCCATCACCCCCTACTTCCCCCCCCCCCCACACACACACACACACACAGCCTTATCCCATCCATCCCTCACCCCAGCTGAGGAAGGAGGCGAGGCAGACAGAGCTGTGAGAAAACGCAGATGAGAGAGGAAGCCACAGCAGAAGAGAGAACTAGGAAAAGTCCTCTTCTTCTTCCTCCTCCGTCGGTTAGATTACAGGGAGGCTCAGCCCGCTGTAGCCCAGCCTGCCTGCCTCCTCCCGGGGGTGGAGAGGCTGGGGTGTGAGAGGGCTCCCAGGGGCGGGACTTTGAAGAACCCTCACGGGCGCAGCCCCGCCTCTTACTCCAGACCAGGGGATAATCACTCTTTGATCATCCTGTGCTCTTCCAACTTTCTCTCTCTCTCTCTCTCTCTCTCTCTCTCTCTCTCTCTCTCTCTCTCTCTCTCTCTCTCTCTCTCTCTCTCTCCCTCTCTCTCCCTCTCTCTCCCTCTCTCTCTCTCTCTCTCTCTCTCTCTCTCTCTCTTCTCTCTCTCTCTCTCTCTCTCTCTCTCTCCCCTCTCTCTCCCTCTCTCTCCCTCTCTCTCTCTCTCTCTCTCTCTCTCTCTCTCTCTCTCTCTCTCTCTCTCTCTTCTCTCTCCCCCTCTCTCTCTCTCTCTCTCTCTCTCTCTCCCCCTCTCTCTCTCTCTCTCTCTCTCTCTCTCCCTCTCTCTCTCTCTCTCTCTCTCTCTCTCTCACTCTCTCACTCTCTCTCTCTCTCTCTCTCTCTCTCTCTCACACACACACACACACACACAGTATTCTAGACGCGTTCGAGACGAGCGGGAATGTGATGTTCACGTCACCCCTTTTTCTCTGTCACTGTGGTGCAAAGCTTCAAAGAGCCCTACATTGAAATCCACCCCACCCCGTGCCCAGTGGGAGCGTTCACAATGTTAATGTTTTTTGTAATTTGCCTGCATTAGTGTGCTAATGTTGAGGTTAGATAACCAAAGTTATCACAAACTGAAAGTTCACACGTGTCTCGGAGCACTTGGAGGAATCCGTGTGACATGGAGGGAGGGGGGGGGGATTGCACTCCGGTGGATTCTAGAAATATCCCATTTTGTCTTGACGGTGCGACTCTTTGTGCTCTCTCTCTCAGTTCAGTTCAGTTCAAAGGGCTTATTGGCATGAAAACAACAATTGTTCATATTGCCAAAGCAACGGTAGAATTACAGAAATATTAATCAATGTAAATCATGGCCTTATATATACTTATATTTCACACACTCACATACAGAGACACACACGGCAGTTTAACATATACAGTGTATCTACACCACACAGGTGTACAACTTGTATCCATGTTATTATTATTCAAGTTGGTATATTATTAATGTTGCCAAATAATCGGTATAAATAAATAAGTAAATAGATACACACACACATATGTATATATACATATATATATGTGTACGCATACACACATGTATACACACACACACGTATATATACACACATATACCCATACATATACATACATACGCACATACAGGTTATATAATGATAATAATAATAGTAAAAATCTAATACTAAATTTGAAATTCTGAAAATTACAGTAAAATGTAAACAAAATATTAAAACAAAAATTAAAACATGTTATGTTTGCCATATTATAAATTGTCCTCATTGCGGCTTTCTCTAAGGCCATGACAGGCTGATACATACTTTGCTGCTAAAATACAGCAGTTAGGTTTTTCTCCCAATAAATAAACCAGTCTCTCTCTATTTGTTACATTTTCAAATTCCTTGTATATGCTGGTAATTTTGGGGAAGTATTTGGTTCGAATGTCTGTATAGTGGTCACATTCTGTTAGGAAGTGGAGCTCTGTCTCCACTTCTCCCTGTGGGGCAGACAGAGCACAGCCTCTCTTCTCTGGGCAGCCATGTCTGCCTGTGACGGCCTGTCTCTATGGCCAGGCTGTGCTCACTGAGTCTGTATTTAGTTAATGTCTTCCTTATTTTTGGTTCAGACACAGTGATCAGGTATTCTGCCATTGTGTACTGTCTTTTTAGATTCAAATAGCATTCTAATTTATTTTGCTTTAGTGTAACTTCTTTCAATAAACAATGTACTTTTCTTTTTGCTGTTTTGCTATTTGTTTTGGATTAATAAGGTGGCTGCTGTCTTGAGGCTCTGTGGGGTTTGGTGAGCAGAGCCTCTGGACTAGCTGGATGAGAGGACTCTTATCTGGCTTCATCTTTTGGCATAGAAGGGCTTTGTGGTGGAAGGTATTTCATCACTTTGGCTAAGGTGTAGGTAGAATTTAGTTGCTCTTTTTTGTATTTTGATGATTAAAGGATACACTCCTAATTCAGCTCTGCAGGCATTGTTTGGGGTTTTGCGTTGAACTCTTAATATGTTTTTACAGAATTCTGCGTGCAGGCTTTCTATGGGGTGTTTGTCCCACTCTCTCTCTCTCTCTCTCTCTCTCTCTCTCTCTCTCTGACTTTTCACACACATCTTTGTTTCACTATTTGTTCTTTTTCTTGATCTCTCGCTCTCTCTCTCTCTCTCTCTCTCGCTCTCTCTCTCTCTCTCTCTCTCTCTCTCTCTCTCCTCTCTCTCCTCTCTCCTCCCTCTCTCTCCCTCTCTCTCTCTCTCTCTCTCTCTCTCTCTCTCTCTCTCTCTCCTCTCTCTCTCATCTCTCTCTCTCTCTCTCTCTCTCTCTCTCCCTCTCCCTCTCTCTCTCTCTCTCTCCCTCCTCCTCTCTCTCTCTCTCTCTCCTCTTCTGGCGTCTTCCTCTCCTCCTTTCTCTCTCTTGTTCTCATTCCCTCTCTCTCTTTTCCCTCCGACAGTCCTGTGGCACAGTGTCAGCTCAGGCATCGCAATACAGGGGTGACATTTCAAAGCAGACAGATTAGGCCTCTCTCCAATTAATTTTGCTTTCTTCCCCCGTTAAATACACAATCAACCGAAAGCAAAAATGTCAGCGAAACAAACGAGGAGAAGCCACGCGGCTGACAATTACCGCCAAGCACCTCAGAAATGCCAATATGTTAGAGCGGAGAGCACGGCAGGAGATGAATGGAGAGGCAGACATCGTGTATCAGTGCTGCAGACGCATCATCAAGCTGGTGAGCGTGTGCTCGTACGCACCTTACCTCAAACAGGCAGGTTGGAAGGTATGTAAAAAGGTTCTCTGGTGGTTTGAAACACATGCTTCGGGCCCCAATCTGTTCCCAGGAACACGGAGGTGGACTTTGGCACGTGGATAAGTGCGAGCTCGCGATGCTCAGGTGGAATACTGATGTTTCTCCGGAAGCCCAGAGGTTCAATGGGGCCGAGAGGACCTGGTATTGTCTGTGGCGTGATCCTGTGGAGCATTAATGAAATCTGAAGTATTCGTCAAGGTTACCCTTCCTGTAAGGAAAGGAGCATTTGTGGTGGTCTGTGAATCACAAAATGACTTGAAATACACTTCACATTTACTCACCCTCAATCCCTCTGCAGATGTAAGGAGGTTGGTTAAACAGTCTTGGAAGGTCAAATGCACACACACACACATAATCTGCACGTATAGAAACTGGGGATGCACCGAATTCCAGATTTTTGGGGTTCGGCCCGAATACCGAATCCACTGGTTAAGATAGAATCCGATACCAAATAACGAATCCTGATCCCATCCTCAGTCCATTAACACAGTAAACACAATTAATGAATTAGACAACGTCCACAGCAGTGTATTATTTATTTATTTATTTTTTACTGTAAAAAAAAAAAGAATAGGCAACATTATGCCAGGAAGACAAGTGGGAAAAACTATTTTGACAATTACCATACCATACCAATTACCCTATGTTTACCCTATTTCAAGATCCAATCAATATCCAAAATATTAGCCTTTTAGATTTCATGAATTTCTTTCGGATGTTTCAGATGTTGTGTATTGTTTAGGGTCCTTGCCACCACGAGACAAATCGGCATTGCAAATTGAACATGTAGCTCGACTTGAATCGTCTTCTTTTAACTGAAAGTACTGCCAAACAACACTTTTTCTGCTCACAAGTTCCATTTTCTCTTTCTCTCAGCCTACTGCATTGAATGGTCCACCTATACGTAAACACCTTCCCATAATCAACGGCGGCGTCATTATATTTACCAGCGTAGCGCGCGTAGTGCAAGCGTAGGGTTTGGTGGGAAAAAAACTCTAAGGTTCGGCCGAAACCGAACCCCGTCAAAAAGCCCAATATTCGTCCGAATCCGAAACCGAATCGGTGCATCCCTAATAGAAACTAATGGCCCAAGACTCGCTTGTCAGCAGAACCCCAACTGTCAGTTGAAGAGAGTATCAGATTTTTCTGAAGATGGGGCTGGGCCACGGCTGGGGCTGGAGCTGGGTTTGAGGCTAGGCTGGGCCACGGCTGGGGCTGGGCTGAGGCTGGGGCTGGGCCTAGGCTGAGGCTAACGGTGCGTGTCCACTACAGCGGAGCGGGCGGCATGGTGCGTCGGCTTCCAATTCATTTTCAATGAAACCGGGCGTTGACGCTCGCGTAGGGCATTGTGGGAAGGCGAGCGGAGCGGAGCATTGCAAGTTAGATTTTCTCAACTTTATGTAAATGAGGAGCGTGAAAACGCTAGTGTTGGCCAATCGGATTGGTTTCTTGTTTCGTGTAACGTAGCAACTGTTGGTCAGGGTAAACATCTAGGTTTTACAATTTCAAGATGGAGGAGAAACTTATCGTATGTGTCTGCACACCCAGTTCTGTTCAGAACAAAGTTACATAATGTGACAAGCCGACGTTGTCAGTGTCCCTAGTGTGTTTTTATACTTTTAAATTCAGTCTTGTCACATTACGCGACTGTTCTGTGCCGCTAGCTTGCTAGCCCAGCCTACAAACGACTGGTTGAGTGACCGGTGGCGTAACATGTATTCTACTGTAATCTTGCACTAGTAATTCTGTATTTTTACACAAATGTTGTGTAAAAGTGGTATTTTGATCGATATTGTGAGTACATGAACCCAAGTCTGCCCGCTTGGTCATGACTACAACAGTGACCTTAGAGAACTACAACTCTGTATTAACGTTTCTAACACGCCCCCGAGTGTGGTGTACTGTGGGAAGGCAAGCGGTGCAGAGCGTTCAAAAACGCTGCAGTGTGAACACACCGTAAGTCTAGTGCCTGGGCTTGCAAACTCACTTTCAGACCTAGCGAGACTTCAAGCTGTTTCTGTTGGATAGCGAATCCTTGGGAACACGCTCACATCCTCACTAGCACTGCCAACTCCATCTGTTGCTCTCCCCCCACCACCCCTCCTCCCTCCACACAGCCAGCTCACCTCAAACCAGGAGCGACGAGCCAAACCCTATCACAGCCCAGCGTGTGCGCGTACACACGGAAACCCACATCCACACATGGGAGCCTGCTGTCAATTCGCACTGGAAAGGGAAAGGCTGGCGAGGAAGAGAGAAAACCCCTGGTTCAGGTGTGTTTGTGCAGGTTCCAGCCTGCTTCCCTGCGAAAGTGGACGCGTTCATCAGCTCCGAGTCGCTTTAATCACCTCCCTGTTCGAAGATGCACGGGGCGCCTTTCTGTGTGATTGACTTGGCTCGCTGCCATCTACAATATGGGTGCTTCTCCATTGTTAGGTAAATGCTAAATCGATGGGTCGTTACGCTAATGAATGACATGACAGAGGGACATCATGGTGGAGTCAAGGGCTTTCATGGCTCCTGGAAATGGGGGGCTGCCAGCAGCACGATAATGTTTTAGACATTTTTTCACGGCATTAAATCACAAAGTTGATGACTAAAATGGCCTTGAATCTTGATGAAGATCTGTACGTCTCGCTCTCTTGACAATGCTGCATCTTAGTAACACACACACACACATATAGACACATACTACAACAGTTGCCCTCATTACTGGATGCCTGTCATAGAGGTAGGAAGAAGTTCACCTATCGCTACAAGACGGCTTTAATATCTATTTTCAGATACAATAACAGCACTGGCCTTCCCACTACCCAGAAATACCAATTCAGTGGTACTGAGCCCGTATTATTTAATAATACGGGCTTGGGGTGAAGGGGGAGAGGTTGTGGGCAGGGATGAGGCGGACTGTGACATGAAAAGGCTATTTTTATAATTATTCCCGGAGCAGGAGAAGAAATCAAAGGCCACGGCGTCTAGGCAGCACAAAAGGTTGTGCGGCTCTCCATCCAGAGGCTGCGCTTCTAGGCTTTGTGCTGGGATGGCGGGCTCTTCGTCCAGGGAGCCCCACACACGAGCTCCGTACGGCTCCTCCGCTCCGGCCTCGGCTGCCACCCTTCGCTTCGGTCGTTTTTCTTCCCTCAGAATCGGACGTGTCTTCCCCGTATTCCAGTCCGCTTGTCTCCATTGAGACTGAATGGGGGGGGGGGAGGGCGAGATGGGCGAGATGGGCGAGATGGCGAGGAAGGGAACAAGAGAACGTCGCCATGTTTAGTGTGTGTTCGTGTGTGCGTGTGTGAGAGACGCTGAGAGAGGGAGGGAGGGAGGGATATGACATTTGTGATCTTCGTCCGTCCACTGGGGCTTCTTCCAGGCGGTGTTTGAGTGTCGTCAATCATCTGTATGGGGGTGTCTCCAGACTGAGATTGATGAAGGGGTGGGGGAGGGGGGGTGGGGGGATGGAGGAAGAGGGGAGTATTGGATTTGGGACTCACACCTCATGTCAGGCCTGGTTACAGTCTCAAGGTAAAAGAGAGACCAGGGAGCACGCCTTGCCGAAAACAAACACCTCAAGGAACACGGGCAGGGACACTTGCCCAGATTTTGATGGCTGGAGGGATACCATATCGTGTGATATTCATTCAATTAGTCAAAGCTATTTGAATACATGCTTGAACGCTATGTAATGGCTGTACACCGAGAAGAAGAACAAGAAGAAGAAGCTGAATGTGACATGCTTTTGACCTGTGTAGAGAGACAGTTATCTGTCGGACAATAGGGAAGCTTGGGAGCTAGATAACTGTCGGTTGTTTCATTTAGTCATTTAGCAGACGCTCTTATCCAGAGCGTTTCGGAGGACAAGGCTGGAGGCAGAAGTCCTTGGCTGGCCTGAACCCCTCCCCTTCCCGCATCCTGTTTTCCTTTTCTACAAACAAAGCCGACATAATCCTCGCCTTTCACTCGGTGGCCTGATCAACATGAGCCGGGGTTAGCAACGCAAGACGGCAGAAACGCGCGCGACAGGTCATAAGCTTCGCAGCGCCTTTCCCCAGGATTAATGGTCTGCATGCTCTGACCGTTCACAGCTGAGACGAACTCCAAGGCCCGGCTTTACCTCTGCAACCTAAAGGGACTGGGTTAGGGTCCTGCCTTTAACTTTCTGCTCTTAAAATCGCAGAGGAGCTGGAACACAACTAGTCTTGTGTCTGACAGCTTCGCAGCACTTACTTTGTCAGAGTAATTCGTAGCTGTTATGGCGATATAAAAGGGCATCTAAAAGAGAAGATGACTCACCTGGGCTAAGTCTAGAAGACAGGAGCATGTCTCTCCACTGAAAACTGACTGCTTCTGAAAATAACAGTCCGAGAGAGCCTTCAGGGGGTACAAACAATACACATCAAGTGTCTGACACTATCTCCTGAAGTTACAAACCATCTCACTCGTCGAATGATTTCCATGTTGACACTTTTTTTTTAGCTTTTGTTCCTTTTCATAACCTTCGGTTTTGTTCTGTCGAATTTGACCGATTTCTAAGTTTTCTCTCTGAAAGTGTAGTTTGGTTATTCTGATCTTCATTAGGTTGCAGGACTTTCAGATTTACTTTTAGATTTATAATCAGCTGTACATTTTTCCATTCATGAAGCGAACAGGAGGGTGAACATACCACACATGACACTAATGTATGTTGTCCCTGTTGTTCTGTGTGTTCAGCTGATATTGGATTCAGCGACACAGGGCTTACTGTACGGAATAGGCTACAGTACAACACGCAACATGCAAGCTAGGAGAATGTCCCTGGCGCATTAGAAGCATAATTGGTATTCCACAGCCCCACTGCCTTTGTGCCCTCCATTCTGTTTGCTTTGCAATGATAAGAAAATACCAAATACAGCCGCTTAATTAAGGAGATACAGAACTTTTTGATTTACCTTGCAGGATTAAGGTGGCAATTAAACCAAAAGAGAAAGACGCAGAGACAAAAACACATTCTTACTGACAACTTGCAGTTGGGCAAATGTGTGTCTAGATGAGTGTGTTTTTTTGGGGGGGGGACGATGAAAGCGGTTGACAGAAAGTAAAGAGACAGAGACGGCAAGAGGAGCAGAGTGACTGGCTGAAATAACGGTGAAAGGCGGAGCGCGTGTCGCACCTTTCAGAAGTAGGCTACACACGCCCAAAGTACATCACACCGACTCTGACTGGGAATCACATTTCATAGATATTAACATCACCTTGAACACGCACAAGCCCACGGTGGAATAGCTCAAACTAAACCTTCATTTCCAGTCAATTTTCCAACCATAGTCAAATCCAACCAATTCCAGACAGTGTAAACAGGTGTGAAATGAAGAGGACGAGCGGTGGAGATTGCCGTCCGCTGACACAGAAAGAATAACTAGCAGACAGACCAGAGTATTCTGATGGCGGCTCAGTTGTCACGTGCATAAGGGCAAGAGCAGACAACCTTCTCCTCTGTGATCCGACTGGCAGCACTCTTCCACTCGCAGTGCTTCCTTCATCACACAATGACATCAAAGCGGGAACGCATGGGCGGGTTCAGCTCACTACCGTCTGTAGACGATGCAGAACCGGCCTTCTGTAAACCCACGCAGCATCAGCCATTCTTCAATTGTCAGTCGTTACGGGGAAGAAGCCTGTCGTGTGTGCGTGCATGTGTGCGTGTGTGTGTGTGTGTTTGTGTGTGTGTTGGAGAGACGGCAGATCAAAAGCATGCTTCCATCTTGTGTGAATCAAAAATCTATTTGCATGGTACAGCCTCTCTGGTTGCATGACCTCTATTCCTACAAGATCCCTTGTAGTTTTTATGCTAAGGCTGGTATGCATGTTTGCTGGCTGACTGGCTGCCTGGTATTCTGGCTGGCTGGCTAAATGGCTGGCTGGCTGCTGCTCCAGAAGTCTGAGATGTGATCCGCATCAGTTTGCCTGCTTGCGTTGCGTGTGGTGTGTGTGTGTGTGTGTGTGTGTGTGTGAATATGTGTAGGTGTTTGTGTGCTTTAAACCCAAACCCCTTGAAGATAGTTTCTGCCTCATGTAAAATCAGATTATGTATAAGAACATTGCCTCCAGAATAGTAAACATCACAAATGCGGCATCTGCGACTGTGTTGGCCCACCGATAAGGTTCTTGTTTATTTACCCAACAGAACATCCATTCACCCAATTATTCAGGCAAGAGTATATTTGTTTTGTTCTCAGTTGTCATTGGGTAAAGTTTTGGAGGTTTGAAAAAAAAACGTTGTTTTCCTTCAAGGGCAGATATCTAAGAGACAGAGAGATAGAGATAAAGAGACAGAGAGAGAGAGTTACTAATGAATAAACATTAATTTTAAGTTTATCCAGATTTTAGTCAAAAAAGTAATGCATTCATTCTTGTGAATCCAGACTCCAGCTAGATAGTCCAGAGTTGTGTATCTGGACAACATGTCAGCCTTCTGGACACTAGCCATTCATTTGATATTATATCTGGAAAAAATGTCAGCCTTCTGGACACTGGCCATTCATTTGATATTATATCTGGACATAATGTGATCCTCCTGGACACTAGCCATTCATTTGATATTATATCTGGACAGAATGTCAGCATTCTGGACACTGGTCGCATCTTTGGATTGCTGTCATCAGAATATGTAACCTCCCTGTTACATGGCTGAAAATGTCCTCCGGAAGCGCCAGAACCAACACAGAACATTTCAAGCTTGTATATCAATGTCAATTTCAAGGGGATTATGAAGTTATGAAGGCATTGCTAAATTATAAAATGTTATTTTGTTACCTTGTACTGTACCAAAAGCAGGAAATACATAATTAACTTTGCTTAAGGTAAAGAGTTACTAAACTACTTTGACTTAGGAACATAATAGCGACGGTGCTGTGTATTTAAACGCACAAAACTTTTAATATTTCTTTTTCTAAAACCAGAATATACTGAGGAATAATTCAACATTTAGCCATGACCTGGTTTGAACGTACTTTGATCCCCTGTCTTTGCTGGGAGACCAGAATGTTCTTCAACTAGTGTGTTCAAAGTTAATCTCTTCTCAGAGCACAAGGGAGCTAACATGGACGTAACCATGACGAGGCAGCCCCAACCCCAACCGCACACATGACCCCCCCCCACGTCTTTTACAAAGATACAAAATAATTATGTGCAAATGTGAACGTTAAAGGCTGTTTGAAAAAAAAATTGTAATTGCATTCCTGTGGTCGATCTTCTCTGAGGTGCTGCATTAACAGGGTTCACACCTGAGTCTTTGAAGTCATGATGTAAGTCAGGCCGTCTCCAAAGCTGAACAAAGTTGAAAAGGATTGAACACAATTCATGACTCCCTCAGAGGGGGGGAGGGGTAGGGGGGGTTGGGGGAAATAACCATGTGTGATTACTGCATAAAAAGAGTGGCGTGGCTGACAATCATTTCTGCATTCGATATGTCGGACTTGTGAATGAAGAGATATTAAACAGCCTATTAGATTGTGTTTAACAGTAATCAGATTCCGAGCAAAACCATGAACACATTAGGTCAGATGGAGAACTTGTGGGTAATCAACTAATGTGTGAATTCAGCAGGTGAAGCATTGGTGGATGTTTGAGAGACCAGAGGGTTCTCAATCTGACTCACAGCATCATAGAGAGAATGCAAATAACATCAGCGATCATTAGCGATCGTTTGCTTGTTCACCAGAGTGAACAAGCAAACCTATTAAATCCAACCGTGGAATCGAGCACTGGGCCAGTGGACATTTTCCAAGGGATGTTGGAAATGACATTGGTGGATTTCATTCTCTATGGAACAGGGCTCTAAGCTAGCAATCAGACGGCAGTCTTCAATGCGGCCCATTATTAATAGCGGTGAGTGATCTGTCAGCTGTTCCTAAACCCATTGCCATTTGAAAAGTTGGAGTGGGGACAATTAAAAGCACTGGCGTTCCCCTGCTTCTTAAATGCAAGTTCTTGTCTGCGTTTCAATGTAGAACGTTACTTTGTTTGTGTTGCCATGTGTGCTCGGTTTCTTCCAAGATGTATTTTGACGGGGAGTCGCCTCCCTGTGATCTGTCCTGACCAGAAGGCTGCATTTGTTGTCTCTGGAAGCCGTCTAACCCAGCTGGCTCGAGTCGGAACCAGCTAGATGCAGCTGTGGAAATTGACCCCCCTCCTCGGTGTACTGTCACTGGGCCCTGCCTGGGCCTCAGTGGCCCTCGGCCGTCTGGTCCATCTGAAACTTACCGGTGGCTGACAGATGCCACGGCAAGCCCCCCTGGAGCCCCCACGTCTGAACCCAGCTGGTGCCTCCTCTCTTCCCACTCCCACCATCAGCTCATCTGGCTGCCTGGTCTGGCCATGGCTGGAAGTGTGTGTGTCGTGTGTGTGTTTGCGGTTAGGGTCTGCAGGGCAGGAGGGTAGCTGAGCTAAGAGCCAGATATTCTCTCATTGCCACTGTTTTCTCTCACCCAAGCTGGTGTTGAAATGTGCCTGAGGATAATTATCTCTTGTTGTTTGGATGTAGTGCCGTCGTTTTGTTATACTGTAAACATTTGTTCTACTGAAAACATTTCTTTCAGACCGGGTGCAGGGTTATAGGGTTGGCTTGAATGACATATTATTAGTTCAGTACTACATAAAAGACTGTATTAGAATTTATTTTAATAATTCACTTTTTTCTGATCTATGCACATGTTGTATTTAAGAGCCCTGTATGGCCACATTGCTTCATGGCCAATTAGTAAGACAGAACTAGACAAGAGCTGTAGTCAGACATAGTGGAGCTGGGGCTCTGATCGTGGTAATGATGTCCAACACCACACCAACCTGCCTATCACAGTGGACACCGGAATTACCGCTTTAGCTACCGTGGTTATTTCCAAGTTTTAGGAGTTCAGAACCAACCGAAACAAGACTTTCTAGAACTTTCTATTTCCATTCTGTTCTCTCCAGTGACTTTCACCGTAGACTTTTCCTTTGTCGACAGTCTCTACTCCTTTGTTGGTTTCCCCCGCTTCATTCAAAGACACACACACAGATGTAGGCTTTCAGACTTCAGAACGGTTTACGTTCTCCATGAATCCCAGTCGAATCCCTTGGAATGAATCTACCCCCGTGGCAAACTTTAGTTACGGACGAGTGTCCATGCTGAGCGCACAGGAAGAGGCAGGAGTTTCTCTAAAGGGCAGACATGCAGTATGTAAATACGGACGAATGCGCCGCTCCGCGGTCTGATTCCCCGGGTGGTCCTAGCCTTGCCAGGACGTGTAGAGTGTCAGGAGCAGCACATGTTGTTATATTAGCTGGAAGCCGTGTTGACACCGGGAGCCCCCATTCCGTGTGGTTGCAACGTTCCCCCTGCAGTTTTCAGACACATGTTCGCCTCAGGCAGCAGTGGTGGCAGGGACACCTACTCCGGGTAGGTTGGCGGGAAGACGACAATGTGGCATGCGGGTGACAGTGAGGAGGGGGGGGGGTAGGGCTCACCTGGGCAGACTAGCTAGCTCCCCCCCCCCCCCCGCAACCCCCACCTCCATGCGCCTCGCACACACCATTACCCATTCAGCGTAGACATGCTGGAAAAAGAGCAAGCGGCAGAGGTGAGGATCACTCGGCCAATGGGAGCGTGGCATTTCTCAGCGAGCTAAGATTCGTTGTTGTGGGCTCATTATGCAGAATATGAATTGTCATATCGCATTCATTTGATGCATTAGACACTAATTGTTGCTAATTGGGAGGTGAAAGCTGGCCAGGCCTCCAGTGTTCCAATAATAGCACTGACCTCTATCAGTGAAGGGAAGACGCACAATAAATCTGTAGTTGATTTCAGTATGTTGTTTTCCCCCCAGTGCCCCGCCCTAGGCTTTCTAGAGGTGGGTGCTGGGGGAGGGGGGGGGTGCTGTATGGTGATGGTGTTTTCCTTTAGGCCCCAGGTGGTCAGTAGAATTTGGTTTGACTGCACATTGCTCTCTCTCTTTCCTTGCTGAGTACAAGTAAGAGCCTGGCGGATGGGATTGGCACTAGAAGCCTTGAGGGTGGGCTCCTCACCACAAACACTTATTGATGGGCAGTAAGTGGAGAGAGAAGCCATGAAATGAGAGCATGGGGAACATGGGTACTTTATGGCGGGGTAATCAGGTGACCATTTGAATATTCAACCCCAGGGCCAGCACTCTTAATTCCTTTCCCTCAAAACGCCACGCAAGGAGAGAGAAAGTGACAAAATGGCAATGAGCATCGAGGCAGGAATTTGCATTTTAATGTGCCTGTCGGAATCACTTTGGCTAAGAGCTGGGAGTCTGAGAGGCCAAGCGACCCCAGGGGGCACCACCAAACAACCAGTAATAGTAGTTTCTGGAAACACATCCTGTGTGGGAGGAAGTTGTTTCCAGACAGCACGGGGAGGTCATGGTGATGGGCGTGGGGGATATATTCTGAACCCTCCGAGAACCAAACTTCCATGAAACCAGATGTAGACCAGGGAAAAACCACACGCCACAGAACACATACATATTCATCAGCCCTTGAAGTGGTTAAAAGTTTACGGCTTTCATAAACATTCTGTAGCAACTCTTTCTAAAGGCTTCAGTGTCTCTGAAATATGTCCCTACCCCTATGGTATTGTTTTTCTGCCAAACGTTTGAGTGAACAAGCTTTATGTCTGATAAGCTTCTGACTGTCATGCTAGCCGCCATTCAGGCAAAGCTTCCTAAAACAGCGATGGATACAAAAGTTCCTGAAAGTGCACTCAAAGACATCACTTATTTTGCGTCGCAGCGCTGCAGTAATACCATTTCCCTTATCCACATGAGCTAACTAATTAACTGCTAATTAACTATGTCATGTTATGGCAATGTGAAAAAGAAAACAGGGGTCAAAAAGCTATTGATGTGTCTGCCGTTATCCCCAAAATAACAGAGGAATAGCCCGAACTTGATTTTCCACTTGTGTATGAAGCACTACAGTAATTTAGGAGGGATTTGAAGGTGTGAAACCAATTTAAGTTGAGAAAAATCTGGTTTGCAATTTAACGTCCTCAATCACTTTGTCATTTGGCAGAAGTTGAGCTCAGCGTTGAGCGTGTTGATTAAATCCGTTCAATTTGAACCCGCCTTTGGCCGGTGTGTCTTTTACATATCGGTGGCCAAGGTGTCCCTCAAGAGGATGCCAAGACACATGTGAGTGACACTTCTGACAGCTTCGACTGTCACAGACAGGCAGAGCCAGATGAAAGGAAGTCATTAGGAAACAGGAGCCATCTTGGAAGAAGACGGTTCAAGGTGATGCCGTCCATCCGAAGCCTCACCTCTGGTCTTGCGTCGTATTTCACCAGACAGCTCTCTTCACAAGCGTGGAGCTCCATGGTTCTCCAACTGATCCCACTCAACCTCCCCCCTCCCCTCCCCCTTCCCCCCCTCCCCTCCCCTTTCCTTGGAGGACTAGTTGAACAAGGCCAAGGCCCTCTCTCTCTCTCTCTCTCTCTCTCTCTCTCTCTCTCTCTCTCTCTCTCTCTCTCTCTCTCTCTCTCTCTCTCTCTCTCTCTCTCTCTATCTCTGTCTCTCTCACTCTCCACTCCTCTCTTCCTCTCCCCTGTCATCTAAACGCGTTACCACGCCGGCATCGAAGGGCTGGCTTCCGCCTGATATTACTGCAACACTCCCAGACCCGGGACCTAATTTGATTGGAAAAGCTTCCCCGTTCTCAGAGCTCTCCGTATTCACTTAATAAAAGCCATCCCATTGTTTTGGGCCTCCGACAGAATTTCGCACAAATTCAATTTCCGTCATTGCACTTTGGAGCAACAACAACATCCGGCTCGCCTCATTGCTTTCTTTAGCGAGGTTTGTTTGCTTTAAAGCCGTTACGTAGCATGTTGGAGGGAGGGAGGCCAGGGGATAAACGACCTGACCAGTGTGTTTCCAGTCCCTCTCTCATTACCTCTTCTTTGTTCTCCTGCTGTGTATTGCAGGCAGGATATCCCTGACCACAGCAGTTTGATTCCCTAACAACTTCTCTGACTTCCAGAGCCCTTTGATGAATTTCATTACAGGGTGTGTGTGTGTCTGTGTAACAGAGACAAAGTTAGAGGGTAGGGAGATAAAGAGCTACAGAACCAGAGAGAGAGACTTAAACACTAAGAGTATACAGAGCCCGCCAACCCCCACCCCTACCCCACACACACACACACACACACACACACAACCCTGGCTGGGCCTGTAGGGAACGACGCAGACAGAATTAGATTGGGAGGAGATGAGCCCGTCTTCCTGTGAGTCATTTCCTCTGGGGAACGTAGTTCTTGAGGGTTTGTATGCAGGTGAGAGGTCGGCTGATTACCTGCAGCTCTCTCTCTCGGTCTCCGCGTCCCTCGGCCTGACCTCATTGATTCACCTCTCCCCCTACTTCTGCTTCCTGCATCTTTCTTGTTATCCACCCGTCTTTCCAACCAACAGCCCAGCCCTGACCAGAGTGCCACAATGAAGTGGTGATGTTGTCTGTAATGGGCAAATAAAAAGTCAAGCAATTGTTCTTCAATTGCTTTGTAGCACAGGAAGTGGCCACTTAAAGCAATCTCTCCTCTGTCTTTCTCTCCCGTTCTCTCTATTTGTCCCTCTCTCCGTCTTTCTGCCTCTCTTTCTTTCTGCTTCCGCTTTCCAACTCTCTCTCTCTCTCTCTTTCTTCTATCTTGCTCTGTCAGTCTGATGGAGATCTCGCTCTCTCTGGCACTCCATCTCTCCGCCCTGTCCTTTTTCTCCTCGTTTCTCTGTATCACCTCTCCCCCTCTCCCTCTCTCCCCCTCTCTCCCCCTCTCCCCCTATCTCTCTCCTCTCCCTCTCCCTCTCCTCTCCCTCTCCTCTCCCTCTCCCTCTCTCTCTCTCTCTCTCTCTCTCTCTTTCTCTCTCTTTCTCTCTCTTTCTCTCTCTCCCCCCCTCTCTCTCTCTCTCTCTCTCTCTCTCTCTCTCTCTCTCTCTCTCTCTCTCTCTCTCTCTCTCTCTCTCTCTCTCTCTCTCTCTCTCTCTCTCTCTCTCTGTCCCTGTCCCTGTCCCTCTCTCTCTCTATTTCTCTCTCTCTCTCTTCCCCTCTCTCCCCTCTCTTTATCTCTCTCTTTGTTTTCCTCTCCCCCTGTCCCCCCAGTCCCTCTTGCAACCCCAGTCCACCAGATGCTGAGTGCTGATTCACAAGAAACGGCCTGAGAAACAGCTCTGAGTAATTACTCAGGAGTTCAGTGGATCTGAATCCAAAATTGGGCCATTACCTGCCGGCTTAATGTGAACTGGAAACAACCCTAGTAGTTAAAGATTTAACAGCAGGCAGCATGGGTAGTGGCAGTTTAGAGACCACAGGAACTACTGAATACGTTTTGCAGTACTACTTGGAGGATGGTGGATGACTGAAGAAGACTGGCCCAGGCAGCGAAACTGTGGGCGTGGCTGACAGGGTCTGGAGCTCCTGGAGGTGGGCTACTCCCCTCAAGGTGCCTGCAGCTGGAGGAGCTGGAGAGGTGAGGAGGGATGGAGAGGGGGTTGAGGAGAAACACACACCCGAGGGGTGGGAACGTGTTGACGCAGTGTTCACTCACCTGTCGACTGGTGTACATGTTGTGAGTCGTCGGTGGAATCAGGTGCGTAATGATGTGTTTGACTGTTACCTAATCAGTTGTGTAATGGATGTGCTGGAGGGTCACAGATGTGTGGTTGTGATGGCAGATGGGAGTTGGGCTGTGTTGTTCTCCACAACTTCAATTAGATTGAATTCCATACAAGTAGGAAAGGGGGGGGGGGGGGGGGGAGAGAAATGGCCATTCACCTCACATGGAAAGGGAACTGAGGAAATGGCAGTACATATGCCTTTTACTCTGGTCGCAAATACTCATGTCGATGATATGAAGGGAATAGAAGTTAATGTAATATTCATGAGCTCTGATACAATTACAAATTACACAAACGTCCTCTCTGTCTCACTCGCCGTGTGAGGTAATACGATTTACTTCCCCGGACACGGAAAAAAACAATTTTGAAGATGACTTAGTAATCGCATGGCAGGAAATGAAGATCCAGGTTGCAGTGGACAAATTACCTCGTTATTGGACGTTTGGCCGAGCTGGGATTAAAATTGGGGCTGTTCCAGCAGCCTGGAGTCTGATTGTAATTTATATGACAATGGGGGAGACTGTGCTGTCGTCTCCATCTCTAAAGGTTGGCAGAAATGATAGCTCATCACCAGCAGCATTCGAGTCTCACAGAGTCATCATGCGGGAGTGAGGAAGCGAGCTTTGATGTAAGTACTTCAGTCTGAATTTACCTGCCTGTCTGCCGCCCCGCAAATTGGTTTCCTCAGCGAAATGTGCAACGTTTTTAACTCTGCTACAGCAAAACTAGCCTGCAATGTGTCTCCTTTATTTCGCTCCCCCGCAATTCAATCGCTCTCATCATCACTCGTTTTTTCACCTTTCTCACACACACACACACACACACCCACACAAAGCACACAAAAAGCACACACAAGCACACCACCATTCTCTCTCTCTCTCTCTCTCTCTCTCTCTCTCTCTCTCTCTCTCTCTCTCTCTCTCTCTCTCTCTCTGCGTTCGGAGGTTGAAGCCTGTTCATTCGGATCCTCTGTATTGCTCCGGCCAATTGGCAGCGAGAGTGGAGGTGTGTGGAGCAGAGGATGTTTACGGGAAGCAGGCAGGACCTCACCCCCCCTCCTCCCCCCCCCCACCCACCCACCCACACACACAAACCCACACACACAGCCCCAGCCACACACCGCTGACCCCCCAAGCGTGACTGGCAGCCAGGTGGAGAGTGTCAGAGATGGAGCCTCCTCCGCTCCTGTCCTTGTGTTCCTCGTCTGGGGCTGTGGGAGGCCAATTAGGCCCGGCCCACGAGCAGAGCCATTAGAAAAGCACAGATGCATCTCCAAACAGCCCATCACTCATATGCCTCACTGGGGTCAGAGGGAGATAAAATGGCCGCCCTTTAGAGAACTACTGTTCCTCTGTAAGTCTTCCTTTTTTTTCACACGCGTATTCATTATTTAAATGTGTTGGCTAAAGGTACCCTTGTAATTAGTTGTGTTTGGCAAGAGCGGCACACGCTTGGCTACAATAGGTTCTCATTTGCGGTTTTGGCACGCAACTGGTTGTCAAATTGTTTGGCTCTGTGTAAAACTAAACACACAGCAAACCTCTGGGTCTCCAGTAGCCTTGAGAACACACTGTAGATGGTACTACCATGCTTTATATTCACATCATAAAAGCACAACACAGCAGTTTCCATTTGCCCAGGAATAATTTCCTCTCTCGCACCTACAGCAGAAGGCCGTATGTCCATCTGGCAAATCGAATCAGAGTGGATTTCAACGAAAACAGCAGCGTATCTTTCTAGATTGATGTCACTGTCGGATCCACAACCTGTCCATTTGGGTTGTGATATCAGACACAGCGTTGTATTAGGAGAGGAGGGAGGAAGGTGTAGGCTCGCTGAGGTGACGAAAGAGGCTAGCTGAGCTGGAGAAGCTAGCTGAGGTGGAGCAGAAAGTGAAGAGCGCAACTGAGCTGGAGGAGGAAGTGCAGAGGCTAGCTGAGCTGGAGGAGGAAGTGCAGAGGCTAGCTGAGCTGGAGGAGGAGGAAGTGCAGAGGCTAGCTGAGCTGGAGGAGGAAGTGCAGAGGCTAGCTGAGCTGGAGGAGGAGGAAGTGCAGAGCTAGCTGAGCTGGAGGAGAAGTGCAGAGGCTAGCTGAGCTGGGAGGAGGATGAAGTGCAGAGGCTAGCTGAGCTGGAGGAGGAGGAAGTGCAGAGGCTAGCTGAGCTGGAGGAGGAGGAAGTGCATAGGCTAGCTGAGCTGGAGGAGAGGAAGTGCAGAGGCTAGCTGAGCTGGAGGAGGAGGAAGTGCAGAGGCTATAGCTTTGTGTTTGAAGAGCTCTGCCCAGCCTCCAGCCCAGGACCTCCACGGTGTTGAGCAGAGCATAAACAGCTGCTGGGTGTCAGACAGGTGCAGATCAGAATCTCGTCAGGAGTTAATGACTGTAATTAGAGTCAAGGAGACGCGGTTGGTTTGGACTGTGAAACCTCTGACGTGCATCCACTCCACTAGCGAGAGGCACTTCGGTATGCTCCGAATGTGATAGATTTGTTTTCCAACATCAATATGTAGCGCAGCTCTCTCTACCCTTGGCTGTGTGTCTCATTGACAGCTAGGCATGGATAAGCTTCTGAGAAGAGACAGACAGGGGAACAAACTTGGTATGGCTGTCGAGATTGTGTATCCTTTAAAAACCTTGTGGGGCACCTCACGGAAATCAATTAAATGTAAAAACCAGACGGCATCCGGCTACTGGAGTTTGTTGGTCTCGTCTTCTAGAGGGAAAAGGAAGTAGCGGTGTGTTTGAAGTCAAACAAAAGAGGAAGGACAACCGGATAAAGGAGGGAAAACAGCAATGGATGGAGGGAGGGATTTGTTGACTCTAAAAATAGTTTTTTTTCCCCTTCCTACTCTGACTGTTTGACTAGCAAAAGTAAGCATTAAAGACAACAAAGTGAAACATACCAATTACTAGCTATATTATTTGTGTGTGTGTGTATGAGAGTCCGTTAGGCCGAAATTCAACCCAGCCTCTCACACGCCATCCTTTTCTCTCCCATTCATTATTTTCCTGCACACACCATCCGACTCTCTCACATAACACATCAAGCTCGCGTACACACCATCATTTTGCATTGTGCAAGTATGAGTATGATGGTGTATGTCGAAGTATGTGATTGACACACATCCCTGTGGTGTGGGGGCTTGAGCTGTCAGGACCTGCCTGGACGTCGGTCTGCCAACGCTGGACTGGTCGCCAACCGGAAACCAGTCTTCCATGACGGGCAACAGCGAGTTTCCCGGTCCCTTCTACATCTACCAAGTTAAATCATGGATTTTGGTGTTTCAAAACCCATTGACATTTCCCTGCTGTATGACTATTTTAAGCCTGTGTTCTGCTCCTCTCTTTCACTAACCGTCTCTGGAGGAGGGGATCCCTCACTGAATTGCTACTCCCAAGGTTTCTTCCATTTTTCTCCTCTAGTGAGTTTTTCTGGAGTTTTTCCTTGTCTTCCTTGAGGGTTTAGGTTGGTTGAGGGGCAGTTCTATGGGCGTATGTGAAGCCCTCTGTGACATGCTTGCGTGTAAAAAGGGCTATACAAATACATTTTGATTTGATTTGATGTGATAGTGAGTGTGAAAGAGATGATGGTGTGTGAGAAGTTCTCATATTTGTGTGTGGTTTTGCTTCCACTTCTATTTAGTTTGACTGTTGAAAGAGGTAAGACTAAATAAAGTACTGTACTTTACTTTTTCGTCTGTAAAAACATTTCCTTCTGAAGAAGATACTGTGCTCGAGGCAGGTACACTCTCTCAAACTCTCTCACTCCACCAACCCCTTCCTCCCCTCCTTCCCCCCCCCCCATTTCATCCGTCCACTATCCTCCAATATTTATTTTCTATCCCCACTGTCTATCCTCTTGCCTTATTTTCTGAGAGTCTCTGAGCGAGAGTCAGGGGCAGCCGCCAGGCTGTGTCGTAGGTTGACACCTGACACAGCCTCTGGAACGCAGTCAATAAAGCCGTCTAATTGAGTGCCACTGGCTGCTGTTTATTGACAAAATAAGACCTGGGAATTAGGTGTGTCTCCTGTGCCGCTTCTCGCTTTGCTGCATCTCTGCCTGCCTGACACCTGTCCTCGGCCCATCCATCACGGGCTCAGCTTGGTCCTCGACACGTCAAAAGATAGCAGCCTGCTTGAAAAACAACAACTTCTTTGTCTTCTCTCCTTACCAGAGGGGACGTGTGTGGGGCAGCAACATGTTGCTGTCGACAAACACAGTCATTGGTTTACCTAGCATTTCGTCTGAATTGTTACGCCCTCCATTTAAAAGGTCCTCTTTCTACCAACGCATTGTGTGTCGTTAGAATTGGTCATTTGATTGTTTGTTTATTTAGCCTAACATTTACGTTGATTGTCCTCACACTCTGATTAAATGTCGGTTAAGAGCAAAATACACTGTGGACTGTTTTGTTGACTGGCCTTTTGAGTAATTTGAGTTTGGTAATTGGAATCAGTATAGCATTGCACTGTGCGTGTCAGTGTAGGCTACCTTTCATTATAATCACGTGATTTCGATTGTTAATAGCTGCTTAAATGAGTTGTAGCTACAGGGTTAGGTAGGGCCTTACCATGTGTATTTATAATACACCCAAAAAAAATATAATTTAGACAACAGTGACCAAATGTCTCGTGCTGAACGGAATGTTCATACAACAGCAATCCCGCGAAAATTGCCCACAGACATTAGCATCATAATAGGAGGTTTATCTACAGATGTTTGTATGCTGTGTATAGTGTGTCCATTTGTCACCGTGTGTTTCTCTTAATATTTATCTTTATTTACGTCCGTCACAATAAGAACCAGTGAATGTGGAGCCAAGCAGGTGCATCACAGCGAAACCGACTCGGCTGTTAATTAATTAGCGTTCCGCGCTTCTAAACACTATCTTTGCCGCGTTGCCGAGGAGTCACCGATAAGATTCCCAGCTCCCAGGGTCTCTCTCTACCTTCTTAATTAGGGGACAAGCCTCTGCCTGCCTCTCTGGCGCTCAGCAGGAACAGTCTTATCAGCCCCCTTTACCCCGCACCCCCTTTCACTTCCCCCAAATTAACTTTAACCATATGATAAGGGGAGGGCACATGATGGCATCCGCCGGCAGACATGAACCGACTTTATCTGACTGAGTATAGTCGAGTCTCCAGGGTGAGGTGGCCATTTGGTGGACGGGGGGGGGGGGAATTGGAGAACAACAACAAAAAAGAAAACAGGAACAGCTGTGACGACAGTGACTGAGATAGGAGCACGCCACCCCCCCTCTCACTCTTACCGCGGTCTTTCCCTCCTCCGACCTCCCTCCCTCCTCCTCGGTTCCTCTCTTCCCACAGTTCCTCTCCGCACACACATCCCGTTCTGCCCGGGATCTCGGGGGGCCAGGTGGGGGAGATAAGAGGCCGATTGTGGCGCCGACCGACCGGCGGGCCGGAGGACGGCAGGCGACCGCGTCTCCGGTGACAGTGATGAACGAGCCTGCCGACCCTCTGATAATTTGTCACTCACAGCCGGAGAGAGGTCCATTAATCAAAACGAGCAGTGGCGCCACCGCCTTTTCGAACACCCGCCAGCTTCCATTCCTCCAGAACCTTCCTTTACCAGCCTCGCTCCCCATCCCTGAGCGACAACCTTCTGAGACGAGTCGCCACAATCCCCCGTGTGGTGGATGACTAGCTGCACTCACCGAGTGGTAGCTGTTCGGTGTCCAAGACATGACACAGCCAGGGGGGAAGGGAGTACATCTCTCTGAGGTCCGTGGATGGGTTCTCTGCACCCAGGTGGAGAGGTGGGCAGGCCAGCAGACACTAGGCCCTCCCCACCAGCCAGGATGCTGCCCATACAGCTGGGGGGTAGATTGATTGATCCATCTCTGGTGTAATGCATCAGGCGTTCCTCCGACAGAGGGAAGCTAGGTCGTGTCCAGAATGCTTGGTTGTTTCTCCTCAGACCTGGGTCCGGTCCGAACGCAGCTCATCCTCTCCAGAGAGGTGCCCATTACCCTGGCTATATGGAACAGTAATCTTGTTAAGCCTCCGTCCCCACGGAGGCCTGTCACGGGGGGTTGGGTTTCGTCAATAAGTGACCCGTTGCACTGAAAATGAGATTGAACCGGTTTTCTTTTTTTTGTTGCAGGCAAGACACAGGCGTAAAGGCACACAGACAGACACACATACCTCAGGCCGACAGGAAATGCTCTTGTGTGGGGAACGAATCTCATTTAATGAGAGACGGGGCCTAACCTGCTTGCTCTGACACGGGCCTCTAATGACAGCCATTTGGAGGCTTTTCTGTTTACCCCATCCTTATGGGGGAGTGGATTTAATTAGAAATGGCAGTTGTTTTTCAAGCAGAACAGCTCGAGCTGTTGTCCTGAAAGACCCCCCCAAAGAAATTCCGATCTGTCGTGAGCAACAGCTGCTGAAAAGAAATGGTCAGGAAATTGTCTTTTGCTCACAGACTAAAGCAACGACGAGTGAAATGCCAGGCATCTCCGTTTTCCTCCACAGAACAGTGACACGTGTACAATCCCCATACCTCTACGAGACGGAAAGATATAGGCCTCGACAAAGCGGAGAAGGAAAAGAGTGACAAGGACAACCGAGGCGGCAGCCAAGTAAAGCACGGCGGCAAAAGCCGGCGCAGACTCGTTGCCACATGTCAACGTTGCTCTCGACAGGCGTCCGGGACTCACTCTCAGACGTCGCCACACTCTCACACACACACACACTCCTCCCCCCCCCCACCTCATCCGCCGCTCCCCTCGCCCCCCCCCCCCCCCCCCCCCCCCCCACTCCCTGTTCCTTTCACCATACGGCATCATTTACCCCCCAGGAAAAGCAGCAAAAAACATTCCCTCAGAACTGCTCCCCCTCGACTCCAGCGGTCTGTAACTGCCTATCTGCAAACGCCAGCTCATTTCCCAACGCAGGCTCCACAGTTGGACTCAAACGCGGGTTCCCGCTCATTCTTATGCATCGCTCTTGCCAAACAGCGCATCGACCATGGAGGAGGAAGGGCCTCGAGTTTTGCCGAGACCCCATTTTGCTGCTTGGAGATATCAAGAGGAGCAGCCTGTGAGTTTTAGGGAGAAAGTTTCTGTATTTGATGGGTCGGGGGAGCTTCTAAAGAACTGAATTAAACAGGACTGAATGGATGAGTTGGGCCGTGGCAGCCCTCTGCTAACTCTGGCTCCAAATGAGTCGGTGGGAGTCTCTCGCGGGGGGGGGGGGGGGGGGGGGGGAGGGGGGCGAGGTGCGGACGGATGTGCAGCTGTTGGCGGCTAATGGGAATGTGTGCTCTGGAAGTGTGCCGGAGAGATGTCACTCTGGGCCCTCCCTCCTCTGCCAGCCTCCTTCCTTACCTTCCTCCCTCCGTCCGCTTCCCTCCCTCTCTCCAATCCCGGGGTCGCGCGCCTTGTCTTGCGCCAGTGGTCTCTCGGCTTGCCCCTCCTCCAGCCCCCCCGTCACCAGCTGTTAGCTTCAACCATCTGCCTAAGTGGTGGTGGCTGCACCTCCACCCCACACACGCACTCACTCCTCCAAGGCAAGGTGGGGTCATTGGCAACCCAGCCCCAGCCCCAACCCCCCCCCACCCTCCGCACTCATCTGCCAAACATTTTAGACATTTATGAAAGCAGCACTTACTATCTCCTCCCCGTGACGCGTGCTAAGATGAGGTTTTGGCTGCCGGGGGCCTGGGGCCTGGGAGAGGCTGCTGTCCTGAGGTCCTTCGACCTCACGAGGCCTGGGAGAGGCTGCTGTCCTGAGGTCCTTCGACCTCACGAGGCCTGGGAGAGGCTGCTGTCCTGAGGTCCTTCGACCTCACGAGGCCTGGGAGAGGCTGCTGTCCTGAGGTCCTTCAACCTCACGTGGCGTGGGAGAGGCTGCTGTCCTGAGGTCCTTCGACCTCACGAGGCCTGGGAGAGGCTGCTGTCCAGAGGTCCTTCGACCTCACGAGGCCTGGGAGAGGCTGCTGTCCTGAGGTCCTTCGACCTCACGAGGCCTGGGAGAGGCTGCTGTCCTGAGGTCCTTCCTCTGAGGAGAACAGCAGATTTCTGACCCAGGCCAACAGAGAAGCTTAACAATAAGCTCTTGTGCTCCTGTATTGCTGCCCCGACATCCCCATGTGAGCCCATCTCTCTGAGTGTCACACAGAGTCAGCTGCTGCGGGTGCTTCGCTGACTCAAGTGTCATCCTGTGCCGACTTTGATCAAATGAGGTGGGCGGCAATGTGTTGTGAACGCGCTGCCGGCTTCCTCGCCTCAGCCGTGTTCAGCAGGTGTGCCTGTGAGGTGAAACGCGGTCCGTCTGGAAACGCAGGGCAGGAAAAAGCCCGGAGGAGTTTCGCTTGGCACCGTCGCCTCCGTTCAGATTTCACGTGGAGTTATGTGGCTTCAACTGTGAGTCTTGAGAGGGAGCTGAGTTTGAACTGGAGTTTGCTTTGCAACAGGAGCTGTCTCTTTTGCTATGAAGTGATAGGAGGTGGGGGGGGGGGGGGGGGTGGAATCACCTTGTAGAGAGAGGCCAAGAGAGGGGAGGGTAAACAATGTTTTCAAATTTTCTCTCTTGGTCTCTATCTCTCTCTCTCACACTCTGTCTCTCTCTCTACCTCTTCGTACCGCTGGTTACCCACTCAATAAATTCCAGTCAACAACGGCTGAAAGGTAGTTAGGAAAAGAAAATGTGAAATTTGTTTCCTCTGAAAAGATGACCTCGCAAATAATTCTCCAAACTCAAAGCACAGTCTGTTCTGCGTTCGTGTTTTCCTCTGAAAAGACAGCGAGAGGTAGCACGGTTTAGAAGGGTATGCAAATGAGCTGTTCTCTGCATAACCTATCCCATTAGCAGCTAATCAAGGAGCCTGCTCCTCAGCATATGTTAATAAAGCTGTCATCGAAATAATTGAGACTCACGTTGTAAGTAGCTGCTTAATCTACCTTATAGAAAGAGTCTACTTGCCCATACGGCAAGAGGGGGGGGGGGGGGGGACAGCAGAGGGAGAGAGAAAAAGAGAGAAAGAGAGAGAACGAGCAAATCTTCTCATCCCATTCCCCCCCTAACATTGAAGAGCTTTGTGAAATTCCACCCGCTACTACAGCAGTTCCCTAATACACCAGCGCCGCCTGACAAAAGTGGGAAGCGAGAGAGTTGATCCAGAACACGTCCTTGCTCCAACGTGTTCGGTAAGCCTGGTGGTGAGGAGCATTGAATATTCATGATGAACGTCTCTGTGCCTCCGAGGTGGCTGTGAGGACCCCCACCCCACAGCCCAACACCCCTAATTTAAAAAAGAACGAAGGGGTTTCATTAACGGCCATCTCCTTTCGGAAAGCGTTTGGCCTTTTGTCTGTCATTTCTACTTAATTCCCTCTGTCACAGAGGAGCAACTCTAATGCCAGGGCCACACACACCATCACAGGAGTGTGTGAGAGAGAGAGAGAGAGAGAGAGAGAGAGAGAGAGAGAGAGAGAGAGAGAGAGAGAGAGAGAGAGAGAGAGAGGAGAGAGATGGAGAAGAAGAAGGGAGAAAGAGATAGAGAGAGAGAGGGAGAAGAAGAAGGGAGAAAGAGATAGAGAGAGGGAGCCAGTGAAGAAAGGATGAAGAGGGCGAAACACGACGGCGCCTAGCGAGATAGCGGAGTGCTTACAAGCAAACCGAAGCTCGTCTCTGCACTGTCTCGCCTGATTGGCCGAGCCGTCAGTGCTTTGAATGGGTAATGGAGTCCCCCTTCGCTCCTCTCGTCGCTGTGTGCACGCCGCTGATGGAATGTGATATATCGGGCGGGCCCACACTCGGCTTCCACCGGTGTCTGTGTGTGTCAGTAAATAATGCAGGGCGCCACCCATGCGACGCAGAGCATGAGAGGCAAGTCGCAGAGGGGGAGGGGGGGGTAGGGGGTTGTAGGGGTGGGGCGGTTGGGGGGGGGTGACTAATGAGGTGGCACCGCCCTGAAGCCGCCAGCCTGTGTACATCTACCCGCCCCTTGTCGTGCCCAAACACACACGCGCGCATGTGCGTAACGTGCACACTCTTGGACAAAAACACGCCGTGTGTCGACGCGAGGCGACGTGGAGCCTCGCGTGCCTCTGGAGTTAGACCCTCGGCGCTGCCTTTCCCCTGGGAGTGTTCACGATGTGGGGGATCAACGAGGAGCGCGCGAGCAGGGTCTCAATCTCCTCCTACAAGACGCAAAGGCCCTCAGAACTCCTCCACGCCCTCAGACTCCATCGATTGTGTCAATTCAATCACGGTCAAACAGCTAGCTGGGAATAGCATAGCCGAGACCCCGTCCTGTGACAACGCCTTGTTGGAAGCTCCAGTTGTAGGAAGCCCCGCGAATGAGCAGCCAGTGTCATGTGACATTTTTAGTGCTCATGCCGGGGGAATGGTTCCCCCGGGCATGTAGAGAAAAGCCCCTCAGGTGATATTCAAACAGGCGCGTGGACCTGTTACCGCGTCAGTTCCTCCCTGTGAGACTGCAACGGCAGCTGGGGATGTCACAACGCAGTATGGGAACGGTAGTCTGGCTTGTCAGCCT
>NC_085029.1:8397850-8530756 GCF_963692335.1 Osmerus eperlanus | reverse complement strand
CAATCTCTTCTCACTTTACCTGGACCATTTTTGTTTTCGTTTAACCTACAGAACCAAATCACTGCAATGCCAGCATATTTGGTTAATATTAATGCACTGTTCCAGTAGATCAAGGGGCATTGTTTTGGTGGTTTGGCCTATGTAAAAACTCCTACAAGGGTTGTTTAATAAGGCCTGGGGAAGGGCACAAGCCTGTTGAGCAAACACACTGAAAGATATCACACAAGAGGACAAGTTCAAACTAATGAAGAACAACTTTATCGGGCCAAATCTGAACCACTTTTGTACTTTGAAATGACAACAAATTGTTTGGCTGTCATGCTCTAACCACTTTGGTCACTGGTTGGTTTTCCCAATTCTCTGGAATGAATCACATACCTACAAAATGGAAGAAACTCACTTTTGTCATTTGGTTGCGACAGGCCACCCGTAGCCCATTTTGAAGCTCAGACACACATGCACACCACACTTGTCTCTGCGCTGAGAAAGGTGTCCAAGCAATTACTTTCAGGGCTTTCTCTTCCTGTGCGGCCCAGGCTGTGAGGCTGGGTCATGGAGAATATTAAACGGCTGTTTTTGCCTCTCTCACCATGAGCTTAATCTATGGAGCTGTCAGGGCTGTGTTGCTACGACGACTTGGCTGCTGGCCCGAGGAGCCAGCAGATTTACTGTTACACTCCTTGCACACACACACACAAACACACACACACATGCACGCGCTCCCACACATACATGCACGCACCTGTGCAGCACATGCACTCCATGCGACACAAGTGTCTACGCGCACATCGAGACACATGTAGACACACGTGTAGACAGACACACAATGCTCACGCACATAGCTTCTAACAAACACACGGTACCAACCCTCTGCCCCCCCCCCCCCCCCCGCATGCTGTGTGGAGACACTGGTGGCTTAGGAGGAGAAGGAAAGTAATCGTTCCTTCTGCTTCCCCGGTCAAGACACACCGGAGCCGTGGGGAGATGGATGGGGGCCAGCTTCCGCACGTACCCAAAGCATGAAATGCACGGCAAACATTGAACGGATGTCAGTATGAAAGAGTGCGTGTGTGTGTTTGAGAGAGAGGGATACAGTGAAAGAAGGAGAGGGAGACAAAGGAAGATGTAGAAAGGGCGACAAGAGAGGTGGAAGGGAAGCTCAGGTGGCGTTGAAACCAAAGAGAAGGAGAGGGAGAGAGAGAGAGAGAGAGAGAGAGAGAGAGAGAGAGAGAGAGAGAGAGAGAGAGAGAGAGAGAGAGAGAGAGAGAGAGAGAGAGAGAGAGGGAGGGGAAGATAGATACACACACTTTAATTGTCTCTTCCTTGTGAACCGTACAGGTACATGTCTCCAGGGAGGACGCAGTCTGACTCATCCAAACATTGTTCTCATCCCTCTCCCTGTCTATCCTACCCCGTGGGCCTGTTCTCTGATCGCTTGGAAAACTGGGTCTGGGTGCACCTTCATTAGAATGGATATTATGCAGGAGGTAAACACTGCAAAAGGCTGGGCTGAGTCCACTGTTATGTCTTCCTGCTGAGAATGGTCCCCGAAACCTGCGTGTAGGAGCAGCCTGGATATTTCGGACTGCTGTCATCACCATCCACGCTGCACAGTTCAATCAGGTATTTTCTATGGTTCTCACAAAGCATTTGGAACCAACGCTGGATGACTGGACTCATGCTCTAACCGTTACTTTGTTTGGGCCTTTTTCAGGGGAAAGATGTTTTCAGACAAATGTGGTCTATTAGAACGATGTGGTCAAATGGCGTAGAGACAAGAGGCCCAGTTGGTCCAATGTTTGTACCCAGCCATAAAGCCATTCAATAACTGCAAACCATTCCACCCCAGCCACTTTATGTAACACCAACCCTAATTAAAACCATTCTGGAGCCTCTCTGTAATTTGGTCAAAGTCATTTCGGCCAGAATAACGGTCTATCCAGACGAGAGCGTTATCCAGGTGGGAAATTATAAGGCTGGGGCCTCTCCCTGGTTCTAATTAAAAGCCCACTGTGTAGCGGAAGCGAAAGCAGGGCGGAGGACAGTAAATCGTGGTCTGGTTTGGGCCTTGGCCACCAGTCGATACCCCTGGGGTGGGACATTCTCCATGGTTGATAGTTTCTCCTCTGCGGTTGATGGGATGTTAGTCCCCTGCCTGTTCTCATCACCTGCATGCCAATGAGCCATTCAGACTGGCTGTGTTTAAAACTTCACCACTGTATTAAATTCCGGTTCAGAAGTGAGTGCAAATCAATACCGTTTGAATGGGTGCAGGACAGATATAAAAACAGCCCCGTGTCTGCAATGAAGAAAAAAAAAACGAAAAAAGAAACGGCACCTGGTCATTTTGTATTCTTTGGTTAACGCCCATTGTAATAACTTGTGGATGTTTTCGCTGGCTTTGGAATTGACATTTCTGTCCCCAAGGTGCTTTGTCCTCAAACGGAGGAATAAAATACAATGAGAACTGTAACCTTTGATTTGGAGATCCTATAAAACAGGATGGATGAGCTGTAAATCAACGAGGCCCCGCAGTTTAATTGATCATTTTGATCGATGCCACTCTCTCATCCGCAGACGTGCGCCACGGCAACCCGATGACACGCCGGCCTCCACAGGAGCAACAGCAAGCAGCCATTTTAATCTGCCAAGGTACATGTGCGACAACGGCGATAATTACTTTCAGAAACACTCCCTCCATGCCAGTCATACTGCAAATGTTGGGCTTCTAAAGTCTACGCAGATGAGATTCAGTAAGTCAAACTAAAAAGTAACCCCCCCCCCAAGGCTTTCTAGATGGAACTAGACTTGCCTTTGTTAATTGGCAGCAATTAACCATACCGGTTTTTGGCGTGCAACCAAAGCTGGAAGACGATTAACACCCTGAGGGAACATGATGGCGTACCACAAAGTTTTACCTTAAAGTCCTTGATGAAAGCCCTTTTAAAACCAAGTGACTGTTTAAATCAGTCTTGAAATAAGATGGCCACCAGTGCCAGCACTGTAGTGATTGGCACTATGGTAATGCCACAGAGAGAAAGCACCTGATGATGTCATCTGTCCTTAGCTGACTCCATGGATCAAGAACACAGTCCATAATTGTACACATCATCAGTATACTTTTTTCTCTAACAACAGTGGGTTTGCCATGGTAAACGGCTATGGTCAGTGAAATAAAACAAACTATCACGTTCCATCACGGCCCTTTGAAGATGCACTTAGGGTTAACACAGCACCGTGTCAGTCAAGCAGTGTCTACGACATCGCTTTGCTGCAGTTAGCAAACAGCCTTCCTAGACTTCCTCCATTGTGGTCCCTAACTCTCGTAGACCCTTTTCACTAGTCACAGTAGGATAGTTTGGACAGCATGAGTCATTGGCAGCCCATAATGAGGCGTGTCCGTGCATAATGAGCCGTTGCCAGGGGTGACGTCACACCGAGTTTGGAGTCGGCTCAGCCCGCTCTCCCATGGCTGACGCCCTGCGTTGTCCTCCTGTCGGACAGCCTGTGTTTGCCTGCTGGTTCTCCCCCAGGACGGGAGACTGCAACTCTCTCCCCCCGTCCCCCCGGTCCTCCCGTCTCCTGCGTTCCTCCGTGGGTCCCTGCCAACAGCTATCCCCCTGGGGATGGAGGAGGGGTGGTGGTGGTGGGGGCGGGAGATTGAGGGAGAACCAGACAGGCAGCAACTCGGTGTTAATGGAATCTCTTGGGTATCAGCGAGTTGGCAGACTCCATAATCATTAGCTGGGGAGGGGGGGGGGATGAGACGGAGAAGTGGGGGGAGAGGCAGACTGAGGCACATCTCTTCTTGTTTGCTCGTCCTCCATCCCTCTTTTCTCCGCCGTCCATTATTTTCCACCTGCCAACACACGGCCGGGCGGTCGGTCATTCATCCCCCTTCCTCGGCCCCGCTGCTCACTGATGCTTCTCAACCCCCCCACCCCACCCCCTTCCTCCCTCTCCTCGCCCACCCCCATCTCTCCCCGTAACCTCCGCCACCCCCCCCCCCCCCCCACACACACACACACACACACACCTTAGATGGAGGGAGATGGTCCGGGGACAATGGCAGAGGTGTGATGAATGTGCGGCCATGCTCTGAATATCATCAATAAAACATTGGCACCCGAGACATCAGTCTTTCTTGTTTGCTCTCTCTTTCTCCTGAATTCTTTCTGACTCGTTCTCCCCCCTACCCACCCTCCCCCCGCCCCCCACCCCCACACTTCCCCCTTACCGGGCTGTCCAATAGACGCAGGCACACCTCTCCTCCTTTCCTTATCTCCCCGTCACGCAGGAGCCTCTTGTTCTCCCCTCTGTCATCCTCCTATTCTTGCTAGCTTTTATTCGGCGTCATCCACTCTCCACAGGTGGCAGACCGGTCTCTGTGCTGAAGCTAAGAGTAGGCTGGCTGGTAGGACTTAATGAGACCCTGTGAATTCCCCTCAAGGCATTCTTCAACATAAAAATTGTTTTTTTCCTCAGAATTGTAACGTGCATTTACAACCATGTAGCAATTTGTATTTCATGACAAGTTTCGTTCACACAACAGTTTTGCAAATGATCAGTAGCTGGTTTTAATCACATTAATACTGTTGACACAAACACATTAATACTGAGTTAACTCATATTACGAGTGAAAATGAATATGAGCATGGTTCTGGTAGCACTGAGGGATGTGATTCACACAGGGATGTGAACCATGACTGGATAAGAGCGTCTGCTAAATGACTAAATGTAAATGATGCCACGCCAGATTGATAGCCATCGCTGTCCGCTAGATGGATGAGAGGCCCAATCTGTGTCAAGGCTGCGGAATCTAGACCAATCACCTGAGTGCTCTCTACACCAATCACCTGAGTGTACGAGCCATCAGTGTCAAGCCAGCCAGCCAATTTCATGAAAGCATTTGAAATCAATTATTCAAGAGGGATGTTTTTGGCTTTGTTTTGTGGGTTTCTTCAATTCTCCCCGCCCCAAGGCCAGTGGTGTCACCCGCTCCTCAGACAACACGTGGAACACCACCCGATTGTTAGCCCTCCCGAGACAACACGTACAAACCTGGTTCCTGAACTCCCGTAGATATTCCCATATCTCTCCGTGTATTCGCAAAGCCAACAGAGTTATCTCCAGATGGTTCTATGATAGAGGGCGAGCCTGTAGCAGTCACCCAGCTCCCAGACAACTCGCAGTGCACAGGCAGAGGCATAGTGTTGCTTGGAGATCAACAGACGGCCAAACAGTCAAGAACAAGGCAGATTTGTTCTCTGAAAATGTATTATGCAAGCGCCACTTTGCTATGTCTCCATGTCAGATGAATAATTGTAGGAAAGCGTAAGAATGAAGCAGGTTTCAAAGTTTTTTCCGCTGTTTTGCTGGCTCGGAGTGCTGTTACTGAAGTGCAACCAAGAGAACATACAGATTATTATTTTTGTTATTATAATGCAGGCAAAATAAGTCATTACTGTATCCTTTATTGATGTTTCAATAAAAGATACATGATATTTCATCCAGACATAATCTCCAATGACTATCTTCCGAGAATAATCTGTGTGAATCGCACCACAACAAATACAAATTATTACTTTTCATGAGGTATGAAGCTCTTGTAGGAGTAGCTGTACAGCAAATATTCAATGTCGTTTTTTATATTTATTTTCCATGAAACATGCTTCCATCTAACCTAAGATTATGTGAAAAGACAATTGTTTCACATACACAAATTCAACCAGTACGTGGAGCCCTTTTCTCCTAACCAGTTCCACTCCCTGACTACAGTGACTTAAACAAAGTAACACGAAGAACAGTGAAGCAAACAATATAGCCCAAAAAAAGGATCAAGACGGTGGTAAACGGCAGTCCTGGAGAACAAGGCAATTCTGGGAGAAGGACTCCACGTTATTAAGGTGTGACCGGGAGAAGCAGCCGCCATTTTGGTGTGCCTCGTTCCTCAGGCACTGATAAAGTGTTGGGACCTGGTCCCAGCCAGAGCCGAGCGACGCGTCTCCATGCTGATTCATGATCGACTCGCAGGCTGAATTGATTATGGCAGCTGTCTGATTGCTGGCTGTCCATCTGCTGTGCCCGATCTAAATTGCAAGTCCTCTGAGAAAACGATCCATTTCCTTCTTGCTCTGACTTTCGTCTTGTCGCTCGCTCCATCCCTCTTTTTCGCCATCTCTGTTTTTTTATCACCCTCTCCCTCTCGTTTTCTTTCTTCAACTCTCTCTACCCCTCTCTCTCTCTCTCTCTCTCTCTCTCTCTCTCTACCCCTCTCTCTCCCTCTCTCTCTCTCTTTCTCTCTCTCTCTCTCTCTCTCTTTCTTTCTCTCCTGCCATCAGCAGTCTTATTCTGTTCCCAGTCGACATGTTAAATCAAATTCCTCTGAGCTTCTGGTCTTTGTCCCCCGTTTCTTTCAGTCAGAAAAGTCAGTTTTGTGAAGAATAACACTGAACCCAATTACTGGTGGGACCTCAGAGCGATTGCCAGTGAAATAGGTGGAGGAAAAAACACTATTCTATAGTATTGCCACAGCAACAAAGGCTGTAGGTATTGTCCAAAGTCCCCCAGTTCCAGTGTTATCATGGTCAGTGAGTTCCGTCTTTATTCATTTGTCTATTATCTTTGGTCCAATGTATGCCGGTTTGTAAAGTACCGTGGTGAGCATGGTTAACTTGCCTCAGTGGCAGTACAAGACTGTGCCAGGTGATGGCACAGGCGATGACAAAAGCAGGAACAATAAGATCCATCTCTGCGCAGCCTGTCATGTAGCCTTGCCTGCTGCGGCTCGGAGAGCAGGCTGTTTTAGAATGGAAACCTACATGACTTTGGTGACCCTTGTGAACTTCTTGGTGAGGGCAGACTTTGAAAACATGCTGTATCTCCTTCTATGTGATGCCAATGTCCCGAGACCCCCTCCCACCAGCACACACAGCAGCGACACCGAAGCGGGCCTCACTGACTCACTACACACTTACAACGAATCCACTGGCTGTCTACATGTCACAGAATCTGTGTGTGTGTGGGGGGGGGGGGGGGGGGTAGGGGGGGGGGGGTAGGGGGGGGGGGCGCCATCTACAGGTGAGCGACACCAGGCCACACCCACGCGCTGCCACTCCGAGACGCCTTTTTCTCCTCAGCACGTCCCGAAAAGAACAAGAGGAATCAGAGGGGTTTTTACACGTGGAAGCACTGTCAAAACCCAACACGTCCACCACCATTATCCGGCCTGCTCCAGTGTGCCGCAGCTCCGCTCCCCTCCAGCCCCCAGTCCTGTCAGCATGTCTGCAGGAGTGCTAGAAAAGGAAGGCTGGAGATTGAACAAAGACGAGGGTCTGAATTTGAGTTAGGGCTTCCCGGCAGCCCATCCGTATGCCTCGTGAAAACGTCTTGTGAAGGCGACCGGAGGAAGCTGGTGGGTGACCGGTAAACCTCTCAATATTTATGCGTACCAATAAAACTGTGTCAACTGGGTCACATGCTATTTGTCTGCCAGAGCCCTCTGAAATGCAAGGTCTTCCATTACTGATTGGAGAAATACATTGGGGGTGTTAGAAATAAATAAATAAAAATAAACTGCCTCATTTTATCCCCAGTAACAGTTGAAACATGAAAGGCAGTTTTCCACTTGGAACTGAATCGAGCAGTGCAAACAAACCAACCTGTGCCTTTTTAAGTACAAAATAAGAAAATATAGTCAGTTGATAACTGTCTCCTTTGCAGAATGTGAGAGCGAGCAGAAAAGGCTGTTTCGGTGGGTGGGAAAGCTATCATGTGGAACTCCATACACAACTCTGGCAGTCAGTCCAGGGGTCTAGAAATCGGTTTTGGGGGGAGAGAATTGGGAGGATAGCAGCCACGACTGAGCTGCGTGGCAGCACGTCCCCCTCATACGGGCGCTTTTCTAAACTCAATTATCAACCGGCTGTGCCCCTGCCAGCCGTCTCCAGGGCCAAAGAGATGAGGCGGCATACGCCAGAACCAAACGGAGGTTATCTTGAACCGTCCAAAAGGCTTGTCTGTTTCTAATACAAGCTCTGGTCTTAAAAGGGCCACAGACACCAAGCAAAACTCCTGAGGGGGGTGTAGAGTTCCTGTTGCCGTCGTCGAGAAGCTGGAGATGAAGTCAGCATCTCAGTATTAGCTGCTTTTCATGGATCTGGAGAAACCCAATAGCAGGGAGAGCACAAGGCCGGTCTGTTTTTCTTGTGTAAACAATGAAAACTCTGGTCTTATAATGGCCAAAGAGCGGAGGCAGAGGCAGGCAGAGACGAGGCAGCTGCATTGTCCTACAGGATGTGGAAACTACAAAGGAGTCATGGGGGTCAAATCCTGGCATTTACCCATCGCTGAACCTTTCGGCCACGTCACGCATCACCACGTGTCAGAGGCAAAGACTGAGGAGAACGCTGTTCCCCTCAAGCACTGTTATCTGGTAAATCCACAGGCTCAAGTCAATGCGGGTGATGTCATTTTCCGAGAAGGCATTGTGACCACAACAGTGATTTCGGCATATCAGTTTATGTGGCAGGGTGTTATTTACTACGATCGTACATCCAATAGATAACAATCATTTATAATAACTGTCTCGTTTGACCTCTACGCCTTTGTATTGTTTTTTGATATCCTCTATTTTAGTCAGTGGAGGCTGTTTCTTTTCCTGTGAAAATCGAACATTATGATGCCAAGCATAGCCTTGTTTAAATACCCTCTCTCTTTCCGCCCCATTGATTTACATTGTGAGCGCTTTAATTATACAATTCATCACCTTTTCAACATGAAAAACGGTGTAAAACGCACACTAATTAAAGCTCGTTTCGAGACACCACCAGGTTGAAGGGAGAACTCGCTAAATCAAGCAGCGGGTTTTTGTTTGGACTGGGATTTTTCTTTTCCGCGTACCATCTCATCAATTCTACTTAATCCTCCCTCGCAAACCACCTGCAGCTCAACGTCCTGAGACGCAGGTGTTGAATATTAATTGTTATGTCCTGGCACAGCATGACATTTTCATGCCATCTTTGTTTTCTTTCAATGTCATAATGAGGCGCATTGTGGGGAACGAACTGGCTGAGGGTGAACCAACACTTCTAATTGTTTCGCGGGGAAAAGCTCTTTCGGGTCTATTATAACGGCTGCTAATCATTTGCTTCTCACGCAGTCTGTAGCTGTCTCCAAATTGTGACTCCTAAGTGATGTCGAGGTGCGCCTGAGTGCCTCTCACTCTGCGTTTCTCTGAAGTGTTTCACCCTCCCGATGTTGGATCTTACTTTGTTGAGAACTCAGCCGTTCACCGGTTTCCATTAATATGTGTGAGACATTTGAATTTCCCGTGGGGACAGGAAGGTTAAACACTTGTGGAAGATCTACAACTAAGACACTGAGAAATAATTTGGTTCCAATCCCATTTGTCTGTGTGAAGGAGATGCAAGCACCAGAAAAGAGAGGGAGAGAGAGAAATAGAGAGAAAGAGAGAGAAAGAGAGGGAGACAGTATGCCTCATCTGCTGCTAGTACAGTCTCTTACCATGGACCTTCTCAGCTCCTAGCCTAGTACATGTGTTCTCTTCCACCACCAAATTCCAAAACGTTGGCATTTTCATCAGAAGAAGATGTTCATGTTCTTGAAGTCACTTCGACTCAAATCGAGCATCTGACAGATTCTCTCGTCTTGCCCAAGGCTGTGTTGAACCACAACGCACCGCGGCAGTCATTCCTCCCACAGCCTCTCAATCACACATACAAACAACGGTAATGTGCATCGTACAGCGCACAATCCAGACACAAACTCCCCTGGTGTGTCTTTTCACATCGGTCTCCCCTGATCCCTTTTTTCAATGCTCCTATGAAAGGGGGAGAGTCATCAGTGTCGGCGTTCATTTGAGTAATTGGAGGAAGATTTGGGTGGCAGGGAACCAGGGGGCCTTTCAAATGTCACCTCTTTTATATTCAGCAGAGGGCAATGCTTTTAAATGGCACTGCGTTAATGATCCAGTATTAATTGCTCAATATCAAAAGGGGGAGCTCTAATTACCTCAGAATCTTTTTTTTCTTTTGCTGCTTTGAGTTGGCAGTTAGAAAACAAAGAAAAATCCTCATTTCTGTGACTCTGTACTGGACGTGAGACTGCCATGGAGATACCAGTCCACTGTGGTAAACTCCAACATGGGTGACAATGGAGGGTTTTGCGGCGCTTCTCGCGCGATTGCCAATCAGGGAACAAATTGAAATTCTCTCCTCTGTTGTGACCTGCAAATATCTGGGGAACGGAGATAGGACTTGAACAATGCCACTACGTGAAGGTCTGATTCGCTGTAAAAACGGATTAATTTCCCCACAAATTAGCAGTTCATTCTATTCTTATCTTTGCCCGCGACTCACTTCGAGTTGCCTTCTCCGTCCGGAGCTTTGACTTTGTGTTGAGATGTCCGAGCGATTGGAGAGCATGACGACAGGCTCCTCCCCCAGGCTTCCCATGATCCTTTGCTGTGGAGCTCAGAAACACGTCTCTCTCCTCCCTACTTCCGGTCCTCCGGGCCTCTGGGGATCATTCACCCTCTGAGCAGCTTAAAGACTCACAACAACATGACCTCTCTCACACAGCTAGCCAGAAAGGGGATTGGCTTTCTTCTTATTCCAACAGAAATTACCCGACTAAATTGTATATTGAGAAGTAATGCTTCCCTATCACTGACAGTAAGACTCCAATTTTCGCAGTTTTCTTTTTCGTGTCAGACTAGTAACTCCAGCATTTGTCAGGTACAGTCAATTAGGCTCAGGTCTGAACAGTGCAGTGGATGGTAACATCCATAGAAGGTTCCAGCCCCTGACGTGTGGTGTCCATGCCTCCATAGGGTCCATCCAATCACGGGGTCTCTCTCTATCTCTCTCTCACTTATCTGCAGTGTGCATCAGGTTGAGCCTTCAAGCAGGAGGATGCAGCAAATGGCCAGGGTGAGATAAATGTCTCTGTCTCATCACGTTAGCAACAGCCAGCTTCTAGGGGGAAATGTACGGCCATGTCTGCCATTCGGAGATTCTAAGAGAGGACACAGGGGGAGGAGGTGGAGGTATGGGGAGGGACAGGAGACTGATTCGAATGCACCTCATCCTGAATTCATGAAATGTGAGGGGGAACCTTTTTCACTTCAGCAGCTTCACAAAAAGAAAATTATGAACATGTGACCATACAGACTGCTGGTACGAGTCCCTTACTTAAGTACTGGAAGACACCATTTTTTTTTTATAAGTTCTTCTCAAACCACATTTTTCTAGATCATTGTTAAACTAGATTGATGCTGACACATGTTTGTTAAGCAGACAGAAGGGACTCACCGCGTTCTTTGAAATACCCCGCTCAGGTTGAGGTTGAGGTGAACCCCCTCGATTGGGGGGGGGGGGGGGGGGAGAGAGTAAGAGTCAAAAAGATTGACAGTGACATTTAATGGCACCCGACAGCTCCTTACCTCTTTCTTTTACCTTGATTAATAAGCCTGCAAAGCCAAACGTATTATTCGCTCAAATTCCCTTAATATTGAGATAATGTGTCACATCATTTTTATTTTAGCAGTCATTTTTCATAATCGGTGTGATAACCCTTCTTGGAACGGGTGGGTGGTTGCACGGTGGGGTGCGGGGGCCGGCGGGGTGGAGGGGGGGGGGGGTAGAGGAGGGGTACTGGCGTGTGGGGACAGCTGTGGCAGTGTATAAATGACTATGCTAATGCTGACTGACATTTGCTTTTAACTGTGCGGAGGGACCATCAGCACTGGCCCTGTAAAAGGAGAGGGGATGCACTCAGGACCGCTTCTCCACTCACACAAACACTAACCGTACACAACAGCAACCAGTGCTACCTCCAGCAAGATCTCTCCCACCCAGCTGCTCTCAATCTAATATTTAATGATGGACACCCACCCGCCCACACGCCAACTGAGCTGCCACAGACATACACAAACACGCACAGTACACCTTTTTTTATGAAATGTTCTTTGTTTGTGTACTTGAACAAATATAATCATTCACCCATTGTTGACTACAAGCCAACCATGGCTGGTTGTAGGTGGTTGTGATGTAACTGTCTAATAAACACACTATATATTGACCTTTGTGAGTTATTGCTAGTGTCTGCAAGGACACTATAAAGGGGAATGGACGATACTGAAACAAGCAAACAATGGTGAAAAGGTCTTTACCACACAATACTGAACATGGGAGTGTATTGTATTGAACAATACACTCCCATGTGTCAATCAAGGTTGCTTGGATGTTTGGCTACAATGATCAAATGAGCACGTTGTCACTTCTGCTGTGCAAAAGATAAAAAAATAAAAAGGTTAAAGCAAACAAAGGCAACCTTTATGGAACACTAACCCTTGGAGGAACTTGATTCCTTTGACTAAGATAACTGAACTTCTCGTGGGGCATTGGAGCTGTCCAGTACTGGTGGTGCTGAAATCATGGCAACAGTTGAAAATGCAGCCCATGAAAATGGAGGAACACATGAAGATGTGCCATGGATTTGTACCGTGAAATCTTGACATAAACTCACAATATACATTCATTTTGTATATCACACGTATAATATGCAGTCTGTTTTAAATGAATACAAATCTGCGGTAGACTGTTTATTTCCAATCTGTTCTATGACCTCTAACTTCTTGTGATAGACAGTTGTGTAGCACACAACCACACAATAAATATGCTTCTGCTTGAAGGTCTGCAATCTACCTGTCATTATCAGCAGCATTTCTTTAACTTAATCTTTTCAGCTGAATTATATTTCCCAGCCACCTGCATGTACATTATTAAACCAGACTCATTCATTTCTTGAATGGAACTAGTCCTTGGGACATGTGCATTCCTAACCACCTGTCCTTACAGGTCTACTGTAAATGTGTTATAGTTTACACCACGCAAAAGAGTCTTTATTACTGTTAGTAGTTCACATCTTCCCTCATTGATCCAACATTATAAGAGGAGCCATTTACCACAGATACCTTAAGAACATCACAATCCTTGGTCCTTGAACAGTGGTAACTTTGAAAACGAGTGCCCAGAGTTCGTGTTTTGACCAATGATTAAAAAGCCTCCGATGCCCTTTCTTTCAATTGGACTGCATCCTATTCAGCTGGCTGAATAGGATGCCATTAATTCAGCCATTAATTAGCCATTAATTCAGATGTCGGGCTATTGGATTAGGGCCGGAAGAATGGATTCCCTCTCCATAGATGCAGGAGAGAAGGCCCCACCTGTGCACCAATACATATATATCATTTCACACCATCACGCACACGTCGAAACAAGAGTATGGCTGCACACACCCATCCACACATATGAGACGCATGCCTACAGTCACACATACATATAAACATTAGCTCTCTCTATGCATAAAAAGCAATCAGTGACCTTTTCATTTGGTGCAAACATGGAATTTATCATGTCTTTGTTGTGTGGTACACTGTGTGCCACTTTGCCCCCTGGTGGCAGGGGCTGTGAGTGACACAAACACTGGCTTCCCATGCCCACTATGCGATTTTGCTTAGTCTTAGACCCGGTCTTTCAGTCCCTGTTTCCATGGCAAAGACTCCACAGGGAGGACAACGTCTGTATCTCGGGGTAGGTAGACCCTGAGATTTAGCGGAGCTCTGCTCTCGCTGTCATTGCACTTCTCAGTTTGTGGAAGGACTAACATCACACCAAAAAGGTGAAAACAGGTTGACTGTAAACTTCACGTGGGTTCTCTGAACTCTCCTCCCTTTGAGCACTTCCCTAAATACCCTTTATCATCAGCCAGGTTTGAAGATCTAGAGCCACAGACAGCAAACTACTCTTCAAAAGGACCTTTGTGACGTTCACAGATTCATTGAGGTCCATGATGTACAGGAACCCCTTTATAGCCGGGCAGCCTGGCAAGGCTAGACCACACAGCATTTCTCCTGGTTGAGAGGGTTATCTGCACCCTATCAAGTGAGTACAGGAAGGTGTGTGTGTGTGTGGGGGGGGGGGGATGGGTTCTGGAACAGAGAAAGGAAAGTCAGAGTAACACTAGCTTTACCTGCCTTCTCTCTGCAGTGGTAATGGATTTGCCTATTAGCAAGACAGAAGGACATTAAGGCAATTAACTATCTCTCTCTCACTCTCTCACTCTCACTCTCTCTCTCTCTTTCTCTCACTCTCTCTCTCTTTCTCTCACTCTCTCTCTCTTCTCTCTCTCTCTCTCTCTCTCTCTCTCTCTCTCTCTCTCTCTCTCTCTCTCTCTTACTGTCCCTCTGATCAGTCCCTGGTCAAATGGATACAGTAGTTCACACCTGTTTTAGCAAGCTTGATAACTGCAGGGCTCTCATTTGATTCTATCAAATTATTATTGATTTTACATTATTTTTTATGGTTGCACATTTCCACATTGGATTTGTTCCATTCCACTGCAGGTAATGGACTCTTTTTCAAATACAAAAGTCTAGAAATGGTGTCTGACAAGCTGTGGTCTCATTTACAAATGAGGAAAGGAGAACTTGAAATAGGGAAACATGCTGTACTGTCATGACTTGAAAGTGTTGCGTTTTTTGTGATCAAGCCCTACTGCCTGGTCTATTATTTGGATACTCTGTAGCCAATACTGCTCCCACATCAAGCAATGCAGCCCACTATTCACCCTACGTCAAACCAGCCCAGCTCCGTTTGATGCTCCTCTCCTTGGCGAAGCCTTTGCATAGATGGTACGCCATCATAGAGGTGCTTTATCGAAGAACGGGATCTGAAAAAAAAGCAATTTTGCACAAAAAAAGCAGACGGAAAAAAGTGCGGGGGGTGGAAGCAGGGGTGGAGGGTTGGAAGCAAGGGTGGAGGGGTGGAAGCAGGGGTGGAGGGGTGGAAGCAGGGGTGGGGTGGTGGAAGCGGGGGTGGGGGTGCGGGTGGAGGGTTGGGACCTGGGAAAGACAAATGGGGATGAGGAATGGCCCGTTGTGCTCTTGGCTGAGCTAATGGATCATGTGCCTTCCACCGGAGTGGTGGGTTTTTGTGACTCCCCCCCCCCTCCCCTCAACACTCTGCTCGGTAACTACCTGTGGTGGAGGCACAGCAATTGAGAGAGGGAGGCAGCGAGAGAGAGACACACAGAGAGAAAGAGAGAGAGAGAGAGAGAGAGAGAGGGACAGGGTCAGAGAGAGAGAGAGAGAGAGAGAGAGAGAGAGAGAGAGAGAGAGAGAGAGGGGGGGGGGGGTAGAGGAAAAGCAGAGAGGGGGAACTGGGTGGATGGGGTGGGGGGCAAAGTGAAGAAGAGAGCTGAGATGGACGAGCTAAAAGAGAGCGATGCTCTTCCTGTTTTTTTTCTCTTCGGCTGGGGGGGAGGGAATCTGCTAGTCACCCTGTGCTGTGTTAATGTCTTATCGGATTACAGTTGGGGGTGGGAGAGGGTGTTTTAGCGGAGGCCTACTGGCTGAGGACATGTCATGCTCTTCATTCTAACCTCACTGGCTTGACCTCATCAGTGCTTTCTAAAAGTGTCCTTGAAAACTCACAGTGTGTCTCACTCAATCCACCCCAAAGCAAGATGTTCTCTTTATCTCACTACGTTTTGAAAACTTGATGCATTTCATAACAACAACCTTCTCATTTCTTTCCATGACTGTCAACGCTTGACCTTGCCCTGTCTGTCCTTGAGGCTCAAAATGTCTGCCATTCATTGTTTTTGTTCCACAGTTGTTTTGTCGAGCCAACAACAATTCATTGTGCCATGTAATAGGGAATTGTTGACTGTAAACCACAGCATAACATGCAATGTAATCCATTGGTGCTGTTTTACCCTTAGGTAGTCTAAACAAACCACGTTTTCTCCTCTTGTCATAAAGGTAAAAAATGGCCCGCCTTTACTAAACCCAAAATAAAGCAGCTTAATTGAATTTTAAACTCCAAATCTATTTTGCATTAAGTTAGACCTGTCGTTCATTACAAGCTTTGTGAATATCCAGGTTTACCCTCTTGATAATACAGAAAGACTGCATTTAATTAGAGGACATCACACTGAAACAAGCACTCATGGTTTTAGCAAAGAGAATTGCTGATATGTATATGATTTCATTTAACTGCCAGGTTACAAATGACCCAAAGACAGTCTTCGTACCCTTGTGGTGTACAGCTTTCATGGATATCTGGACAGAGGAGATGTCAGATGGCTGAGCGGTTAAGGAATCGGCCTATTAATCAGAAGGTTGCCGGTTCGATTCCTGGCTGTTAAAAATTACGTTGTGTCCTTGGGCAAGTCACTTCACCCTACTTGCCTCAGGGGGAATGTCCCTGTACTTACTGTAAGTCACTCTGGATAAGAGCGTCTGCTAAATGTAAATGTAATGTCACACTTTTTCGAATGAGACTCATGAAAGGTTATTGAATTACAGTACAAATATTACTTTCTGTTTGAGTTGGGAGGAGCAGATAAGAGGCATGAACACCTCTGTGATAAATTTTTTTGTGTTTGGAAAGACCCCGCAAAAGCAAAATGGACAATATTGCTTCAATGTTTAGCTTTGATTATCAAATTAGTTCTTTGTCACTTCTGTTAGGGTCGAAGATTCAATTAACCTTCGTGGAACACTAACCCATGTGTGCAATGTAATCTGTTGGTCCTATTTAATAGTTTATGACAAACTGACTTTGGAGACTCATTGAAAAGCACCACATCGGTCATCAATGGCAATAGACGGCTTACCGAAAAGAAGAGGACCAAAACATATGTCCTTTCTGTCTGAGGTGGGTAGAGCAGAAGAGAGGCAGGAGGGAATGAAAACAAATAAAAAGAGAGAACAGAGAAAAAAAAAGAAAAAAAAAATTGAGAAAAGAAGGGAGGGAGAAAGAGCGGGGGAACGGAGCAAGGGCCAGCGCCCGTGCTGACTCCCTCGCTTTCTCTCCCGCCTTTTCTCTCTAATGAAGGAGAGGTGAGCTCACTCCTTGGTATTCACGGAGAAAAGGCCATTAGGGACAGGCTGGCTCGCCGCGGGCTCAGGGCTAGCTCAATTAAACGGCTGTCTCGTTGGCTTATCCTGAAGGTTGCCTGAGTGAAATTAATAGGGCCCGGTTTCCTTTGTGCGCCTTGCTCCCCCACCCCTCTCCAGCCCCCTGTGGGAGAGGTCACGGGTGCCCCGGCTGTCCAGGGGAGCAGAGTGGAGGGCAGCGTGGACACAGTGGGAGAGGAGGCCTGAGACATGGAGACGCGAGCATGGACGCGAATACAAAGACGTCCTCCGTGCTCTTTATTAGCCCCTGTGTTGGACTTTGTCTGGAGTTAATGGTCGGAGAACAAAGCTGCGTGGGGTGCATGTCTTTGTGGGAACCGCTTTGGCTTCCAAACTACAGCTCCAGCACTGCTCAGGTGTGGAAGTCTAAGGGGCTCACCCAAAGCCTATATATTCAGCATATCTCCATAAATATCCATATTTAAAGTGGATATTTGTGAGGGGAACAATTGGAATCAGGTCAAGGTTCTGCAGTGCGGGTTTGACTGGGATGGCGGGCATGGGGATGAAGCCAGCCTTGTCTCTTCATGTCTCCCAGGGATATGAAGACACAAATGGACCCCTGGACCTGCCCCACCACAGCCTTGCCCCCTCGGACAGAGGAAGGACAGGTTTCTCCTTGGGTTATGAATGTCCACTTTTGGGTGTGGAATCACATGGAATGACCAACCCGTGGGTCACCACGATGAGGGATGGAGAACATGGGGCGTGAAGATCACTGCTATGACCACCTCCAGATCGGAGAGATGAGCTGGACCATGACAGGGGATAATTTAGAAAGAGCTCCTCTATTCGGTACCCCTAGGAGAGATAGTACACATTATGAAGCACAAATTGAGTACATTTTTTAATGTCTGGAAACAAAGTGACATATACAATTGCTGGTGTGGCCTTGTTTCTGCAGAATAATTTTGTGTTCTTAGAACTGAGACTGAGTAAGGTATTTCAACAGCATCTTGGATTTGCGGTTGTAAAAAAGAGGATATTCAACTAGATATTTATATTTTATGTGTATGTGTTTTTTAAAGCCGTTTGTATGTCTGTTTTTTTTCTTGTTTTCTCTTCAAAAATAAATTGAAGTTCGGATTGCCGTAGTTTGTTCCTGCCGTAAAGTTTGAAGCAGGAAAGGTAAAACAACAAGGGATGCTTGAAAAGCGTTCTGCCTTTTTTATTCAATCAAATTTAATCTATCGCTCTTGTTCTATTCTGAGGAGGCAATGGGAATCAGTGGAACGGTCCATATCTGGATGATTTTTCCATCATAGTTTCAAGACAGCACGCCACATCTTGAGTTTATTTTCGAGCCCTGTTTGAGTGTGACAGGATTTTTACTTTGATTGGATGGATTTGGTCTTCCACTCCATCAAATGAATAAATGAAACAAAAGTATGCCAATCTAGACGAAAAATAAGAAAAAGGTCGATGGCATGAATTATTTCATCTCTTGTGACTTGACATACAAAGTCTCATTCTTTAATTTGAAAAACATGCATGGTATAGCAACCTATCCCATCTAACGTCTCATTTAATGATACTTGGAGAACGCCTGAGGGTTGAAAATGATTCATTTGTTTTACGTTTTTCTGTGTGTGTGTGTGTGTCGGTCGTTTCACCTCACGTGTCTTTTTAGCTTCATTATAGTCTTTCTATTTCTGTTTTGTTTGTTCACACTTGGTTTCAGGCCTTACTAAATTTTTCACAAGGCTAGGGGCAAGTTAATAACTGTGCACTCTCTCAGAAGGTGATGCCTGCCAACGCGCAATTCCCTCACAGAGATGGTTTCAGGTGCAGCTATTTTTTAATCAATTCAGAATCGGTTTCACTGCATCCCATACAATGCCATACATAATGGAGAATGCACACACGCACGCACGGTGGGGTATTTGAGATGATTTCAGAGCTCTCTGAAATGCTGCTTTTGTACTTGTTATATTAAATCAGTGCTTTGCATCTACCATCTTTCGCTTGCGAGGATCATAAACTCGGACGAGACCGCCAGTCAAAGGCTGAGCATAATCTTTCTTTCGTGGGACACAAGTACTGCAGAGGAACACTTCAGACTGTCAGGGTGTTTTCTTTTCAGCTGATACAATGGAAGAGTTTCTTTCTTCCTCTTTCTTCTTTTTTACATCTAACCTAATTCTCATCCACATAACGTCGCCTTTTCTGGTTGGGGAGAGAAATATTGATTTGTGCATTTCTGCAATGGCTCCACATTAAACATTTTCATTAGCTGCTTGAGTAAGTGAACACTTGACTGGTTCTGCCATCGTTTCAATTTCATTGCCACCCTTTCTTGCTCCTCTCTCCCCCCCCCCCCCCCTCCTTTTTCTGCCTCTCGTTCTCCGTTCCTCCGCGTCTATAATTGTTAGTAAGTGTGCTCGTTATGTGGGGTTCACCGGAGCCATCTATTCTGTCCGTGTTTACACACTTCAAGCTAAAGCAAAGAGCCCTTGACCTAGTGTGGGTTCAGCATGATGGACCGGAGAGAGCCTCCGCTATCCCAGCATTCCCATTCGGAGAGTGTGCTCCTAACGCGTGCGAGCACTCACCTCTTTTTTGCCTGTTTACTGTTGGAGTTCAAAGCCTAACAGGCCGTGAAATTACATTTCCACTCTCGAAGACCAGGTCATCTCCCCAGTACTTCACATCAAGACAGGAAGCCAAACAAATAGACAGATTGTGATTTTAATTACCTCGTGTGATTCCGTCCTCTACCTGCTCGTTCGTCTACGTGCCCGTAGAGTGAAAAAAAGTCAGAGTCAGGCAAAACGAAAGTGTCGAGAAACTATAGGTTTCGAAAGGAAAAGCAGGAGCAAGGCAGAGTCCGACCGTTTAAACCCCAGCACCCCTTTGACTCTGTCGTCTGGGCCCTTCAGAGTGATTTGTTTTGAGCTACCAGGTGAATAAGAACATGGTAGTAGCCATTGAACCGATTTATTTAGGGATATCGATTTTGAAATCAGGGGTCCATGCAGCCGAGCGCTTCACAGTAAATAACTCAACCGTGTGAGCAAAATGTATATGCTTCATGTAGCCCACAGATAAGAACTGAAAGCACTTATTTGGTGGATGTTTGTGAAAAGTCATGCTTTGCTCAATGTGTTGGTAGCTGTCAAAAACAGTCATAGCTCGGATCCCAGTTATTCACGCTTGTTTATTTCTTTATTTGTTCTTGCTGTAGCTACACAAGTTTTGTCAATAAAGCATCAAAGTGAATCTATTTTTACACGAGATACAATTGGTAAATAGGCACCAAACTACAAATCATTGAACAAATGATGATGCAAAAATCTGTCCATTGGAAACCTTTCATGCTGAATTAACATAGTTTAAATTAAAACATATGTTGCATGTATCCAATGCCATGTCAAAAATCCAACTACATACAGCAAATTAATATCATCACTGTTTCTAATATTGGAGTCATCAGACTCATTCGGTGTTATCAGATTACACTGTAAATCCCAAATTGTGGATACTTCCTAAATGAAGTGCTCAGCCAATCCCCAATTCTGCTTAATCTCTTCATCTTGATTAATATACAACTGCCAGATTTTATGGATAGTAACACTGACTCATACAAAATCATAATTCCCCAAAATACTGCTAATGTGTTCTTGTCGTGGTTAGATAACCTAGTTTTGAGTCCTGTTTTCGTTCCAAGGTGTGTGGTGCAAACTGCACATTGTGCCTTTTAAGACGGTGTTTTACTTAGCTACAAATTGTGTTCCAGTCAAGCACAATGCAGTGCAGTTGGGGTTTGCTGTGCCTGCTAGCATGAAAACACATCTACAGTATGCAAATATGTGTTATTTGGTTATCGCAGTCATAGTGATGCATGCTTAAAGGCAAGGCCAGACACTGTCTCCATAACTTAGCATATCAATGGACTGATTCTCTACACAGGATGTTAGCATACTGTAATATAGTTGTCCGACAGTACACACAAAACACTGGCCCTCCTATGGATCAGGAATAGGTATACATATTTTGATCTTTACTTGACGTAAATAGCTGAATTAAGTGGAAAATCTTGCTGCTCATCTTTTTCCCTCTCTCTCTGCTCCACTCAGTGATCAAATATTCATTGATCAGTTTCTACAATGTGCCGACAGCTCGGTTTCCCTGGTTCACCGGCAAGGTGGACGTTACGATTCAAGAACATTGTCTTTCTATTTCCAACAACATCAGTCAGTCTTCCACGGCGCTAATGAAATACACATCTTGTAATATTCAACAGCTGTATTTCTATTCCCTGGGTAACCCCCTCTCTATCTCCTTCATATTCAGGTCTGAGGCAAACAACGGCGTTCACCTCCAACAGATTACCAGAGGTCGTTCGGAACAGTGGCGAAAAAAGAACCGACGGAGAATAGAAATAAGGTGAAAGCCTCTCAAATATTCAAACCGAGTTCATTCCTGGCGTGATTTTCGGCTCTCATAAAGGAAGGCAACACAATGCATGGCTGATAAGATTTATCGGGTTTATTTTCCATCGCTTCAGAGTTCCTTTTACCCCTCTGAGGCCCTCCAACCTCTGTTTTGACCTTCTCCTCACTGCCATAACAAGTCAGCACTGCAGCTGTCTCCACGGTTCCACAGGTGTGTGCGTGTGAGGGGGGTGGTCCCCTGTGGAGCCCTACAGACTCTAAGAGCAGGGACAGGTTGAAAAACAAGCAGGATGGAAGCAGGTGCGTGCATGTGTCGGGGGTGTCGAATAAAATGTAATCGTTTTTAGAAATACAAGTGTGGATGTTCACCGAAAGGGAAGGAAAGACACCGGGAAACAGTGGTGGGCCCCTTCAAGAGCTGCAAAAGCACATGAATAAATGAACAAATAAACACATGGATGAAAAGGAATGAAAGTTATGTGTAATGTGAAATCTCCTCTGGTGTTCTTTTCCTTCACGCACAGATCCCTGGTGGAGGTGCTAAGCAGTCAATGGAACTGGAATTCAGCAGATGCTGTGTTTAATGTGTTTCTGTTTACCGGGCTGCTGGAAATAGCCATGTCATCAGTCTGAAATGACCCTGTCACATTCACTGGCACTGTGTCCTCTTAAAGCAACAGTTCTCACTCTCAAACATGTCTAAAAGCCATTAAGACAGTTTAACTTCGGTGCAGTTTGTAAAGTACTTCAGCCATTTTAAGTATTTGCCAAGAGACCTATTAAATAAAAACACACAAAAAACACCTTTGGTATTTTCAACTGTGTTTCCCCCTGCACGGGAAGGTATTTCAAGCTGGCATATCAAACCAAGCAATCCAAGACCATTTTCCACAATTATACTAAGTTGCCTAATTTGTCTTGGAGCGCTCTGCCATCAGAACTGTAACTTTTAGAACTGGGGAGTAATTCTATTTTAGTGAGTCAGAGGGATACTTCTCTGGTACAGTAGATGAGACTGCTACTGTTGTGTGTTGGCTGCGTTTGAGTTTGTCTTCTCGCTGCACCCAGGGACCGCAAGCCTTTCATCCTACAAGCTTAGCCTGTGTACAGGTTGCCTTCTTCTCTGGCCTGAAGGCCATCTTGACTATCCACCATCATTAACCAGTGGCTAACGAGATAGCGGCAGGTAAATAAACGTTTAATGGGGTCTCATCGCTGGAATACTCTTGCTCTGTTTGGCACCTCTGAGAAAGTCGTTTTCGTATTTATTAGCCAGCTAGCGACAACAACCCACTCTGATCCATGTCTCTCTGTCCTCTTTACCGTCACCTCTGATTAGCCCTGCTTTCTCTCTCGCGCGCTCAAAATAATGGCTCTTGTTAGATTTTAATTGAGATCTCTCAAAGCCTATGAGGTGGCTCGGAGCACGGGGTGAAAAGAAAAAAACAGGCTTTTAATTAGAGCCCCTCTTTTTGCTCATCTCTCCGCTTCCACATTCAACCAAAGGCACGGCCGTTGACCGTTTAGGCACACACACACACCGAAACTGCCACTTCCGCACTTACAATCATGCTTACAATTAGGCTACTAAACTTGGATGATCACAATGAAAATTGTATTTTCAAATTGCCTTTAGTCTTCCTACACACTCACCAAAAGAATGATACCAGTTTAACTGGTGAGGCAATATAATCAAAGGACGGAATTTATGTGTGTCTGTTTAACTGTAAAGGCAGGAATATCTGTGTCTGTCTGTCTGTCTGTGTGTCCATCTGTGGCTGGGTTATGGAGAAATGGACATTGTATGACATTAACATTTGGCAGGTGTATTACTTAGAACCCAAGGATGTGCAGTGTTGAATGTGAAGTTGTTTGGATGAGCTTATATTGAAAGAAATATAAACGCGTTGGCACCATGTCGAGCTTCACCAAGCGATGGCGCCATGGATCTCTCCACTATGGGATCACTGAAACAGCAGGATATTGTCCGAGACCCCCCCCCCCCCCCGTTTCCCAGATCACTTCACAAAAGGGTTTCATTCAAACAGGCACTGCACTACTTTCCCCTAATGACCGCTCTTTCTTTATCTCCGCAAAATGAATCTCCATTAGACCCCTGCGGAGGACATCGATGACCAAACAGTGGAGACGTTGGGGTCCCAGTCTTCAGAACATGCGCTTGGTCAGCCAATCCAGACACCCGTTCTTTTATTTGCACCGTTTATTCTCAACTTTACATTGAACCGAAGATTTGAAATTACTTTTTCGAAAGATAAATGAATGAGGTTAACCGAAGGTTAAATTGGGAAAGTAATTCCGTTTTTGGCCATGACCACAGTCTTGAAAATTCAGTGAAATTAAAGGGAAACTCCCGATGCTGCAATTATTTGATTCAATTAAAGTGGTTCTGACTGTGGGATTGAAGTGTGGGAGAACAGGCAGAGGCAGACTGGTGGGGAGGTGGGTCGCTCTGATCCTGATCTGAATACTGAGAGCTCTGAGCGCCAATTATCACCGCAGCTTCAGAAAACTCCATTGGAATGGACCTCCTCCCTAATTTCTATCCTGACTAGATTTGAATGGACAATTTGACACATCAGGGAGCCAATTCAACGTGGTGTGATGTTTTCCTCCTATTTCCACGTTTATACATATCTGATATTTGTTTCCGGTTGATGTCACAGTCCCATCACTCATAGAGGTCCGTGTCACGACTCGTCTTTTTCCTCATGGTCAAGCCGTGTATTCTGACAGACAAGACACCCTCATCCTGTCATATATAAACATGGAGACACCACATAAATATACACCTATGCTGCGTGCTGTAGGCCTACGTCTGCATGAACACACATTGTACTCGACCGCTGGGACCATTAAGCCGGCATCTCCGAGATAGATCTGTCAAGCTTCAAGCCGTGTCATTGCTGTCGTCTTAATTCTAGACTCTGCTTATCTCACGCCCCCCCCCCCCCTCCTCCTCCTCCTCCTCCTGTCTCCGTGGTCGTCCTCTGGAAGGGGCGGAGCGACGGGAACGGCGGCCACACGTTGCAGCGCGGCGTGCGCTGTCGCTCCACTCCGAGCAGGCTTCAGTCAATCACCGCCTCCCTCACCTCTGTCGAACCCCCCGCCAAAATAGAGGGGAAGGGGGCGGGAAAAAGAGCTTTATCTCACTTCTGCAAATGCTCTCCCTGTGCTTTGCGAGGCCCATGCAAGGCCTTCCCCCCTGTGAAAGACATCCTTTTTTCTTATGCCAAAACCCCCACGGAGCCTCTTATTGAAATTGACATCTTATCACAAGAAGTATCACCAAGGACCTGCTGCACAAATAGAGTTGTAATAAGTCTTGGTCAGGAGAAGCAGGGCTTTTTTCCCCTCTATCAGCCCTCCAATTACCAGTCTAACATTCTGCTCTCATTCAGAAGTTTGGAACATGAATCGGGAACACAGCGAAGGTCAGCCCCCAGGCCCTCTGCAGGATTCCGCACACAAACTGTGCAGACATCCCTAACGAGAAGTGGAGAACCACGGAGAATGAAAAGCTATGCAAGATGCCCAGTAACCCTATTTCATCGTAGGTAGCACAGATAATGTGAAACTGGGCCGTCAAAACAAGAAGAAATCGAATCAAGTCCTCAGAGCGCTCTGTTTTTCAGCTGCGTCATCCCACCCATAACAAAACGCCATAATAAGATCTAAGCATCCCGGCATTGAGCCCTCGACGCGCTGATCGATATCTCTATGCATTCGCGACTCTGCTACTTTGAGATGGCTGCATTAAGATTTCTGCCCTTCCATTATCGGCCTGCTACTCTTTCAACAACATTCTCCTGGTTTCTCACGGTCCCCTGATAGAGGATATCCTCTTATCTTCACCACTATCTTCAAAAGTCCATACGCCATGGCTCTCTGTAGGGACTGGAGAAGATTGCCTGGCTGTAAGCACTTTCTCGGAAACTCCAGAGGGAATGCACTCACTGATCTATGCTACCTGGACTACAATAAAGTTGTGGACGAAAAGAGCTCCTCTTTCAGATCTCCAAACCCCTTTGCAGAGCTAGACCTGCTTACCCCTCTGCCAGTTAATGGCCATGGTGTCACACATAGCATCTTTCTGTGCTTTCCCCTGTGGACACTGACATGACTGACAGCTTGTGTAAACACTACACTGTGTTTCATACTAACAGTGCTGAGGGAGTGTAAATAGTTTGAAACTGCATTTTGTTTTCACGAATGTGTGTGTTTGCTTGCGTGTCTTTCTGTGTGTGTGTGGGGTGGGGGGTGCTGTGCGTCTGCGTGCTTGAGTGCGTGTGTGTGCCAGAAGGACTGGAAGGTGGCATTGGCAAGGTTCCTTCCCAGGCATCCCAGTGGGATAAATAATACATTTATGTCCTCTGTTGCCGTCGCCACGAAAAAAACTTCTAATACACCCATCCAATCACAGACATTCTCCACAATTAAAATTCAATTACTTGCAGATGTGGAGAAATGACTTTGCCTCTCCAACATACATCGTGCAAATCTATTTCCCTTTTGTCGCGCCTAATGAAATTAGGAGAGCACATTAATGGGAGTGAAGATTGGAAATGGACCGGAGAGGGAGAGAGCTGAGGCACACAAAAAAAAATTGATAGGCTACTGATTTTTGACGTTCAATGATACACCACTTGAACATTCGGACGTGGACCAGACAACTTCTTCAGAGCAGTCTGTGCACTCCGTTTCTTGACACATGAAAGCAAGTCGAGTTAGTCAGCGGCCTTCACTAAATAAACGCTGATAAATAGCTTGCCTTCGCACATGAATGGGGACGGCAGGGAAAAAAAGAATAAAATAGGGGCAGCGCGTTCGACATCACTCACACACACTGTTGCACACCAGAGATATGCAAGTGATTAGCGAGAGAATGATTCAGTTGATAATGTTGTTTCTTCCTGGGCCCTGTGTGGGAGGTTTCTATCCATCAGGAGAGAAGGATGGTATATGGTTCTTTATATCCAGCGCTGCATAGGGAATGACGCAGCACACGTTATAGACCTCTATTCCACAACGCAGCCAGAGGCCCTTTGCAGCAGGGTTGCCAGGAGCGGACGCTAATTGCTGGAGGAATATGTAGCCCAAAGATTAATTACGATGAATGCACAGTCTTATTTTTTTCTCGTAATCATATGAGATACAGAAGTGTGCGGATATCAGTCAAGGCGGCGGTTTCTCTGAGGGCGTTCCAAACAATTAAGTCCACTCTCTTATGCTTAAGCGAGTGAAAGCACAAGAGCTCTGCGGAGAGCCAGAAAAGTAGGATATAATTGCAGAGAGAACGTACGTGAGCGCCCTGAGTAAGAGTGCTCCGCAAACAACCGATAGTGCAAAGCAATGACGAAACCTGTAATGTTGTCTAAATACATATTGACCCGGTGAAGTGGGACCCAGTCCCAGGGTGTCAGGGTGTAAAGTCCCTATGTAGGAAGATTACAGCGAGGCAAGGGCCTCCATATCTCTGCTTAAGCCTGCAGGGGGCTCCGTGGTTATCTGGCCTTTTCTCACTAACCGCTGGATGAAAGTGGAAGCCATGTTCAGGCCCTGTGTGTCCCTCAAAGGAAAAACCTGGACGAAGACATTATTAAAGGACTGGTGTCCGAAGGGAATGGTCCCACACCAATCTCTTACAGCCCTGAAATAGTATTTTTCCAAAAGTACTCCCATAACCCCTTTTTGACTTCTGTTCCTTATGTCTCTTTCTGGTTCCCACCTCTTTGTTTCACCACCCCACCTCTGACAGAAGCTGCTGTGTCATGCACCTGAAGGGGTCCATTCCACAATCTCTAAACCGTGGAATGCCTCCCACTGGCTTCCCATCACAGCCCGTATCAGACTGACCTTCCGAGCGGTGAACGGGACTGCACCCGACTACATCAAGTGTCTCCTCCAGCCTTACACCCCCACCCGCCACCTACGGTCTTCTTCTGACAACCGTCTGGTGGTCCCACCGCTCAAGACCGCCCGGTCCCAACACAAGCTCTTCTCCTGTCTGGCCCCCCAATGGTGGAATCACCTCCCCACCTCCATCAGAGACACTGACTGTCTCCCCACCTTCAAGAAAAGGCTCAAGATGCACTTGTTCCGGGAGTACAACGGTACTTAGGAATGATTTGGTGGGCCTGATGTTTCTTTCCTCCAGGATCACAATGAATCTTATTGAGAGACTTGCTGCTCTTGTTGGTTAGTTGTAACTGATTAAAAATTATTGTACTCGCTGTGAAATATATTATTGTTGCTTGCTTTCTACAGGTACACTCTTGCACTTTTGAGGTTCATGTTGTTTAACTGTAACTTGTTTAAGTACATGCTCTTATGGTTCTTGCCTTTGGCACTTATTTGTTTTTTTCACAATGTATGCTTCATGTTTTGGCTACCCGCAATGTTTGGGGCTATCTCGTTGTTATGATCAGTGACCTATGCACTTTTGTAAAGCTCTGTCTTGGAAGTTGCTTTGGATAAAAGCGTCTGCTAAATGAATAAATGTAAATGTAGAATAAAACTAGGAGTGCCAGGGTTGGCCTCCGTTGTGTTTGAGGTTCATTACACGTTTAGTCTTGTCCCGAGGCGATGGTGCAGGCCATGAGCCGACCACAAGGGGGACCCAGTCAGACTGCGGAAGACAAAAGGCTAAGTCAGATAGGAAGCCGTCGTTTTCGAAGCCTTCCTTTGTGAGGAGGAACATTCTTCTGGGATCCGTCATTCAGACAACTGATAAAGAGACCCGTGTCTATAAAAGACATGGTCACTAGAAGGCCTGAGCTGTCCAGACTCCAGTAGTAGCGCTGGGACTTGCCAATCTACCCAACTTCTTTCATCACCACTACCAAAGTTTTTCCTTCAAGTCACCCTCCACAAAGCCTATTTAGTTTGATCCAGTCAGGAAACGATTTGGAACCTCTCCAAAACTACCTCAGCGTGTCAGAAACTCCCAACTCTGCATGACTTGACAATTTTGACGCAGGCATTCCTCCAGCGTCCCAGTCAGCCCGGAGCAGAAGACTCTCTCTGACAAAAGGACCGAGCAGGAATTGTCTGTGTTAAAAGGAACGCGTGACTCTTAATCCCCGTCTGTTCCTCGGCCGGGTAATGATCACAGAGACACTGCTAATCTGGACTATAAGGCTGGTTCCATGCCACTTGTGCCTCTTCCAAGCCTGGGCTCAGATGTCGCGGATGCCCACTCTGCCCGCGCATGTTCCTCCACCTGGCCAGGGCGGGCAGAGGATAAGGCAGAGAGAGAGAGAGAGAGAGAGAGAGAGACAGAGAGAGAGAGAGAGAGAGAGAGAGAGAGAGAAAGAGAGAGAGAGAGAGAGAGAGACAGAGAGAGAGAGAGAGAGAGAGAGACAGAGAGAGAGAGAGAGAGAGAGAGAGAGAGAGAGAGAGAGAGAGAGAGAGAGAGAGAGAGAGAGAGAGAGAGAGAGAGAGAGAGAGAGAGAGAGAGAGAGAGAGAGAGAGGAGGATGCCAGCAGAGCCATACCTGGCACATCAAACCCCCAGGACCCACACAGACGGATGTCTGGCATCACAAAAGCACGGCGGGTGGATTCTAACAACTCTATCCATTCCACCAACTCCTGTTCAAAACCGGAGAACGAGAGGAAAGGAAAGCATGTTTTCCGTCTTGGCTGTTTGACAGATTGGGGGAAAAGAGTGATGGTTTCAAAAGCTGAACCAATTAAATGTGGAAAGGACTGGGTTAAGAATTCACCCAAGCACGCCAGTTCAGATTTCTGGGTTTTATTTTATTTTTTATTGGTACGCTTTTTGGAAAACTTTAACTTGGATAGTTATTGGATAGGATTTATTTTTCTTTTTTTTGCAGTCCATTTCTGGAACGTTCTTCTGGTGCTACTGGCTTCCTGCTGGAGAGACCAGTTTCATAATGGCCAGGAAGGAAAAACGATAGAAATGAAGATAGCCTCAGTCCCAACACAGAGGGAGGAAACCCCATCTGAGAAGAGGAGAGAAACGAGGAAGAAAATTGAATTAGATACTTCAATTAGATCCCCATTTCTATACTTACTCCTTCCTCTCTGGGGGTAAAACCGAGTGATGGACAGATCAAAGTGGCCCTGTTTACCTGGCTCAAGTTTTGTGTTTTTTCTCTCTATTACAATACCCACATCTGATAAAGATAACATCTAATGAAGCCACAAATTATTACCAAGAATTAATGGCCTTTGTAAGGGAAGTTGGTAACATGAAGCTAATGCACCTTGAATTCAATTAGATCTGTATCATGGTTTTAATCTGAGATACCAGTTGAATGTGTAGTTTTCATAGCTTTAAAAAACACACATTTGAAAAGTCTATAGAATATATCCATTAACTTTTGCCCAACTGAATCACATCAATGTGATGGTAATGTGGAGCTTTGTAATGGTTTTCACTCTTTCAAAAGAACTGGAAGCCTAACATCTTTTGGAAAAAAAAGAGAGAAATGGCATGTCAAGAATATAATTACTAGAGAACAATTGTCCTCAATAAGATTCTTCACACGAGAACGTATCACACAAGAATGTAAACTCGTTTTCAGTTTCTTTTATGGTTCAAATGAGAGTTAGAGATACATAATTGCCATGGCAGGCAATCAACTGGAGTCATACTAGTCATGGTGTTGTTGTCTCAAGATACAACTGGATCTCAAGTGGGATTCTTGCTATGCTTGCTAGGTATAGGCTAGCTTTATAAACACCTCTGGAATTTGTGCTAAATGCCAAAAGAAATGAAACCGTCTCTACAAATGGATCCCATTTAACTAAAAGACAGCAGATTCAGATGAAGTATTCTCAGTTGGGCAATTCTCTATAATATCTTTATCTAATAACTGCTGTCTAGATTTGAGAACCCTTCCAAGTTTTCTAACAGGGTTTGAATGACTATCTCCTGAATTACCGAAGAGAGCCGTTGCAGTAATAGCTTTTTAATCACCTTGAAAATCACTATTTTCATCACCAAAATTCTTTTCTATGGCAGTAAAAAAGTGTCTCATTTTTACATAATGATCTTGGCATTGCATAATTGTTCCCCCCCCCCTCCTCACAGCTTCTTCGCCAATTTCTAATTTATATACCGTTTGTGTTCTTTCGTCAATGACTGAGCCAGGAGGATGCTTCTAGAAACAAAAAGGAAAGGAGAGAGTGGAGGCAAGCGGCAGGATCTCTCCAGAGTGGGTAGACAGGACGGTAATCTAAATTGAGTTAAATCTATAAAAAGAAGGTATTAGACCCAAGGATCAGCCGACTCCATGGTGTAGCCTGGCTGCAGAGAGAAACTAATAGGGGAATTAATCTTGCTGCTGTGCCTCACTTCACTCTGTCTCTTTCTGCCTTTCTAATCTATCATTTCCTCTCCTTGCAAACACACACTGTGCTCCTCAACACGCATCATTCCGGGGGGATTGAAGAGCAAAACACAAAAGCATCAAAATGCCACCATTTTAGGTGTCAGCTCTGGTCATTGTGAAAGTCTGCAAGCACAGCTCGTCGTGGCTAGGCAACGAGAGGAGGGGCTACGCGGGGCTTTTTGTTCAAGGAAACCACATTTGTCCTGAGTAGTTGCCAATACTTGGTCTCATGATCATTACAGTGATTAGTGTAATGGTTTGGGGCCGATCCAAGTTGTCTAACCCATACAGGGTTCTATATTCAAGGCACATACTTTCAAACTATTCCACTGCTCCTCTTTGTGACATTCACTCAAACTGCTGTCACGGAACTCGTAGAACAAGGCCCTTTCAAAAGTAGTATGAATTGGACTAGACAGAAGATTTTTTTTGTATGCAGAAGACACATTCAGATAACCCTGGACCTCACACACAGAACCGTGTACAAACCATCAACACTTCTGGTGACTCGTGATATTGAAACTGCTTCATTTTGTCTGAATCAAAGGGTTCTACAAATGTGTGCAGTTTGACCATACAAATATAATCATGGCACTGTTGGGAAGACAAGCTTTGAAGTAACGAGAGGTTACAATTTATCTTCACGTGAAGTACTATGTAAATAATATATTGATAGCAGAAATAGCAATTGCATTATTCAGTAGCACCATTCCAAGTACATGTTATGACAAGCAAGGGCATACAAATTAATGATACCAATGGACCATATTGGGGAAGGCATGCACACCAAGAGACTGTTAATATTGATCTAGTTTTGGTATCACAACCTCAATGCTGGCCTTCTGCCACATCAACCTGGAGAACAAAATATGCCAATGTCCTACTTTTGAAAAGTATTGATTTGGAGTACTTTCAAGGGCTCAACATCAGGCAAGCTCTCCGCCAAGCTTTGTCCATCGGTTACAAAGTCGGAAATATGATTTCAGACTGAAATATGATCTCTTCATTGTCAGTCAGCATGGCTGGTTTTGTTGTATGGTGCTGTGATGTGCATGCAAAGGGGTGTGTTGTTAGAAAGAATGTGTCACACCACATCAATTAAGGCCCCTGTCGCTGTCAAGTGTGTGGGCGCTCAAGAGTGCTCATGTCCTGGTTGGCAGTGAGTTCTGTTGCCATGGGGAGGAAAGGATTCTGGGAGATGGATGCGAGATGGGGTTCAGGGCTGGGGTAGCAGGAAAATGCCTTGCACCTATTCAGGCTGTCACATCGGCAGACATGAACTTTACCTGTCGAAGTAGGTGTTAAAATGACATTTTCCTGCTTGAAGTTAAAAGTGGGTTTTAATCCTGTCATTAAAGTGTCACAAAGGACTGAAGGGTACAAGTATCTAAATATGGGCCTGTGAGGACCAAATCGAATGCTAATTTTTATAGTACCTACTTTCACATTTTCACGTCATGAAGTACTTGACATTGCCTACAGATCCACATTGATATCCCCACAAAAACTGTTCCCAAATACAGGACCCCTGCAGACACCTGTGTAAATATTAAATTGTGTTGAGCAAATATCTTTTAAATGTGTTTTTAAAGATGATGAAAATCTTATGTAAAAGCATCTGTAAAGTATTCCTCGAAGCCATGTCAGTAGGTTGAGAGTTACTGTGGGAATCTCAATAAGTTGCCAGATCATCAGATTACATTTCCATCCATAGTACATCACAGTAAGAAAGAGGTGTTCGTCCCATTATGCAGACAAGCCAGCCCCATGGCTGGCAGTAAATGGACAAGCTTAAGTAAGAAGTGATCTTGTTCCAAGTTGTCAGCCTTAGACCCTGGAATTCATCTTAATCTTCCGTTGAGGAAGAGTTCATCAGCTAATTATCACTGACAAAGAACAGCCCCAAGGTGCATGGTGTTCCAGAAAGTAATGATCCAATAGCATAACATTCCCACATAGATATGGAGTGGAGCTCACTGATTCATTTAATAGACCTTCAAACACTAGATGCTGGATTCCAAAAAAGTCTGACCAATCTGGTTACTGAATTCTTTTTGTTGCATATTATGAATAATATAAATAAGAGGCAGGTGGTCCAGGCACTGGCAGGTAGGTCTGGGTCATGCTCCGGAGGACAGCCAGAGAGGAGAGGAGGGGAGGGGAGGGGAGGGCAGGGGAGGGGAGGGGAATGGAGGGGAGGGCAGGGGAGGGGAATGGAGGGGAGGGCAGGGGAGGGGAGGGGAATGGAGGGGAGGGCAGGGGAGGGGAGGGGAATGGAGGGGAGGGGAGGGCAGGGGAGGGGAGGGGAATGGAGGGGAGGGCAGGGGAGGGGAGGGCAGGGGAGGGGAGGGGAATGGAGGGGAGGGCAGGGGAGGGGAGGGGAATGGAGGGCAGGGGAGGGCAGGGGAGGGCAGGGGAGGGGAGGGCAGGGGAGGGGAGGGGAGGGGAGGGGAGGGCAGGGGAGGGGAGGGCAGGGGAGGGGAGGGGAATGGAGGGGAGGGGAGGGCAGGGGAATGGAGGGGAGGGGAGGGGAATGGAGGGGAGGGCAGGGGAGGGGAGGGGAATGGAGGGGAGGGCAGGGGAATGGAGGGGAGGGGAGGGGAGGGGAGGGCAGGGGAGGGCAGGGGAGGGGAGGGCAGGGGAGGGGAGGGGAATGGAGGGGAGGGCAGGGCAGGGGAGGGGAGGGGAATGGAGGGGAGGGCAGGGGAGGGGAGGGGAATGGAGGGCAGGGGAGGGCAGGGGAGGGCAGGGGAGGGGAGGGGAGGGGAATGGAGGGGAGGGCAGGGGAGGGGAGGGGAATGGAGGGGAGGGCAGGGGAATGGAGGGGAGGGGAGGGGAGGGGAGGGGAGGGCAGGGCAGGGCAGGGCAGGGCAGGGCAGGGGAGGGGAGGGCAGGGGAGGGGAGGGGAGGGGAATGGAGGGGAGGGGAGGGGAATGGAGGGGAGGGGAGGGCAGGGGAATGGAGGGGAGGGCAGGGGAGGGGAGGGGAGAGGCTGCTCTTTAAACCACACACTGCTAGTCCAAAACAGTGCAAAGTGGACAAAGGAAACACACAGACAACAAACTGTGCAGTATGAGCAACCTGCATGCGCAGGGTGTTTCACTATGCAGACGGAGAGATTACAGCCGCAAATCAAAGTCTGGAAAGACTCCAGCGGTTTTTCCTGATGAATTGTTCGAGTTAAACCAACTCTTGTTCCCGCTCCCCACCAACCCGCAGGCTACTAAGTATCCACTGTGGATGGAGAGTCAGGATTGAGATTCTGCACGAGGGACCACACCAACTCTCCTTAATCGCCTTCATCTGTGGATGTTGATTACTTTAAGTTTGCCTCTGATAAGACCAGCGGATGAAAATCAATACTCCACAAATCAATGTGATCAATGATCAAAGAGATTAGGGAGGTTAGGAGAGCATGTGTGGTACTCCGCCCCAGTCACAACATTATGCACAGGCACGTGTAGGAAGCAACAAGGCCACACAGAGATTTTCCAAGTCCTAAAACTGTCAAATAAAAACAGAACCGGGAAGCTGTCCTAAAGCTGCTTTCACCGAGGCATTTTTCATCCCCTATAACCACTTGAGACTACCCTGACCAGAACAGCGGGACTATTTTACAATGCAGACATTTCTTTTATGACTAAATTAATCCGAGTCTGATGATGATGGCTCCATGAACTCGATCACTTATTCTCATTCGCTGTCCAGTCTGTGGCAAAATCATGATTAATGACAGTTCTCTGCTGCATTACGCACCAGCCCTCAGCCAGAACTCTCCCTGCTTTCTCACTTACTGGACTGCGAGGGGGGGGGGGAAATGATGTATATCATACCTTGTCAGTGTTCCCGCAAGAGACTATGTTACAAATCTATTGTTAAAAAGGAGTATCAAGCAGGTATAACTTCAACCCACTGCTTATTCATAGGATAGTGCTGACACAATATGCATTGGATCATCTTTAGCTTCAAAGGCAAATCAATCCCAATCCCCAAAACTAAATAGAACATTTTATGTGAAATGGTTTTTGGGGCATAAAGGCATCAGGTATGTGGAATGTCTGTTTCTGGTAGTTGCCATGTAAATGAAGGCCATGAAGGTACTGTGAGATCTGGCTTGAGGCAGGTCTACTTAGTATCTTCTTCAGACTCATTGGCACATTGTTTGTTTAGGGCTAAAGCAGTTTGTAAATGCAAATGGTTGCAGCCTCATCTTGAAATCAGGAGTCAGATGGCTGAGCGGTGAGGGAATCGGGCTAGTAATCTGAAGGTTGCCAGTTCGATTCCCGGTCATGCCAACTGACGTTGTGTCCTTGGGCAAGGCACTTCACCCTACTTGCCTCGGGGGAATGTCCCTGTACTTACTGTAACTCGCGCTGGATAAGAGCGTCTGCTAAATGACTAAATGTAAATGTAAGTCCAGTCAACAGTGAGGGGAAAAAAACATATTCTGAGATATGGAATGATTTCTGAGGTGGGTTGAGTAAGGGAGAGTCCTGTAGTCAGGAAACTTGAATATGTTTGACGGAAGGCATTGGTATATATATGTATCTGCTCTGATGCATTGGCTGTGTTTAAAGTACACAAAGCCACAACTTGATGTGGTCCAATCCAATGTAATCATCCTTTTCAAGGTAATGGAGAAAGAATGTTCTGGGTCTTCAATGATCATGGTCAGACAAGATGGTTCTCTGTTGACCTAGTTAACTAGTTGGTAAATGTTAGCAATTTGCCTAATTGACCAAATGTATTAAAAACGACATACCCAAATAGTTCTTCTGAAGAAATGTGGTTTACCATGCCATACCTTGATGAACAGCGTCACCCATTGTTCATGGTAGGAATGAAACTGCTGTGGCTAACCATACATGATGAACTAGTGCCCTCTGCTGCTAGTTGAGCGCATCAGCATGGTGAGTGAAGGTACGCAAACAATTAAGTCATTCTTCTTCCTCTGGAGCTCCAGCCAATCCAGATTTTGACTGCAAGACAGTATGCCATTGAGTGTTTTCTTCCCAACAGTTACAAGAGATGTGTCATGCTGATATAACAGATTGTTTTAGTTCCATGACGAGCAACACATAAGCTTTCGTCTGCAATCAACTGTGCTCTGACAAGGATTCAAACTATAGAACAACAGAAAGGAAAGGATGGTGATTCGTCCATACCTGAGCTGGTTTTATGATCGCTGTTCTGCAAATTAGCAGAGGACTTGAGACTACTGCGCGTCAAAGTGAATGCCGCTTCACGGCGTGGTCCTGGAAATTTTAAATATAGTTATTTTTGACAAACAAGCGAGAAAAGCTCTGGGGGGCTGAACTGTATACGTGGTCAAACAAGCAGATAGTAGCTAGGATGTTCATTAAATTAGACCAGCCAGTGATTCCATCTTTATTAGTTAAATGCAGGGCCGAAGAGCAGGTCCCCATGGAGACAAACGGAGGTGTCACTCAAACTCCAGTCGTTAAAAAGAATCAATCCACACAGAGCTAGAGATGTAAATTATTGACAAAAGGTGGTCATCACATTTGAACTGAATACTAACACACGGTTGACATAGTAGCATGTATTAATACATTTAGATTCCTGCAGTAAGGGACTCTCTGGGGAACTTTACATTATTTATGAGGATACATTGTGAATTTGCTAAATAATCTTTGCAAAATATAAAGTAGGACTAGATATTATTTTGCGCATACGCACAGCATATATCAACATGTTCAACAAAATGCTTGAGTAATGCAGTCGCAAAACAATCACCATGGATTGTTAGTAAACAAACAAAAATATACATAACAAAATAAAATAAAAGGTATATTAGACTGTGCATATGCCACAATTCAAATATTTTAATCTTACTGTTGGGAAATGTTGAATGTTATTGGAGTCGAGGTTATATCAGTGAGCTGTTTTCCTTTTCTAGATGTGTAAAACATTCTCTTTGACTGCACTACTAATACTATTTTAACCTTTGAATCATGTCATGACCACAGTTTTATTACGGAGTTCGACAAAGATAATTGCTATCACAAGTACACAAAGGTGCCATATAAGTACTCAAGCATGATATCCAGCTCAATTCAGGTACTGGTGTTCAATATGATAAAACTTGTGTTATGATTCTGCATTAGCCCACAACAAATGCTTTTCACTAAAGATACTGAAAAATAGGCTACAGGTACAATTTGATCCAGACACTCTGAATTGAGTACTATAATTGGAATTCAAAGAACACAACAAATGGAAAATGTTTGGCTAATTGTAATTTCTCTGGCTGACTTAATTTCAGAGAGCATGACCTAACTCAGGTTGAGGAGTCAGGTGGCTGAGCGGTTAGGGAATCGGGCTAGTAATCTGAAGGTTGCCAGTTCGATTCCCGGCCGTGCAAAATGACGTTGTGTCCTTGAGCAAGGCACTTCACCCTACTTGCCTCGGGGCAATGTCCCTGTACTTACTGTAAGTCGCTCTGGATAAGAGCGTCTGCTAAATGACTAAATGTAAATGATGCTGTCAGGCTTCTGATTCTTACACATTTAACACTTTTTAGTGTAGTGTAATGTGCCCTGTCCAGTAGATTATCTTTGATCTGATATTACTTGATTTAATGCATTTTTTTATTAAAGCATCGTCAATTGCCCACATAAATAATTTTCTGTGGTTAAAACCAATTGTCAAAAATCTGTCCGAAATTAATTTTGTCCTCTACGAGACGCCGTGCTTTGAATATAAGGTTTGCCTTAGCGGAAGTTCCGCCCCTTTCATCCCCTCTCTTGCAGACTGTGTGAGTTGCACATTTCCTTTATAAACAACATGACAATTTCTAATCATAATCCATCCACTTTAAAGTTATTCGTGACACTGCCCGAATCGTACAAACATGATCTAGTTAAGACTTATCAATAGGTTTTGACGGGTATTTGTATTCTATCGCATTTTGTTTGACTGTTCTCTTCCATAATCTGTCCATCTTTTTCCGCCATTCCTAGCCTTCAGTCCGCAGACAAGGCAAGATGGTAAGTCCTTATTTCGCAACGTTCGCTATAAACAGCAAGTTAAAACTTGATTTTGACTCAAATATATCTAACAATTGTTACGATCTATCATGCGATCTCTTACTACTCTTACCACATAAAACTAGTCGTAATGCTAACACCGGCCTTGCAAGGTAGCGGCTAGGCTCAAAGTGTAGTGGCATGAACACAAGCCCAGATGCATACCGGCAGGGCGCATGTTTTGCAAAGGACAAACTGTCTTTTTAAAAAACAAAATGAAGTCCTATTTTGTCAGTGTTTTTAAATAATGTAGCTGCTTTTAATTGCGCTGGACAGCTGGTCACGTAGCTAGTCGCCTAGTCACGAATGCATGCTACTAAGCTAGTTTGGTACCTTTCTTGTCAGGCTAGTTGCAAGTTATGCATACATCTCAAGCTGTTCTGTGCTAGTGATGGACTTTAAAAGCTTGCTAGATCAAGAATGGACTAAGTGCTGAGTTTCGACTCCAGAATCTTCAGTTCCACCGGTCCATTAACAATTCCAACTAAACTGAGTCACTTATTGCATCCAAATCAACGGCAGTGGCTGAACGGTTTTCTTACTGGATATATTTCTTTACAGCCGCGAAAAATTGAAGAAATCAAAGATTTCCTGCTGACGGCCAGGAGGAAGGATGCCAAGTGTAAGTTTCATACTTGCGGATGTTCTAATGGGTGGTGCGGGCATGTCAATCAAATCCCAGAGTTGAACTCTCCCTTCACACACACACACCCAATGTCCGCTATCAAGTACTTTACACCACATTGTCTGTCCCTTGTAGCCGTCAAGATCAAGAAGAACAAGGACAATGTCAAATTCAAGGTGCGCTGCAGCAGGTACCTGTACACCCTGGTCATCACCGACAAGGAGAAGGCTGAGAAGCTCAAACAGTCCCTGCCACCAGGTTAGTGACAACCTGGAAACGGCCAACTCATCACGTGCTGTCTGATAGAAACCCCAGAAGACAATTGGGATTCTAATTTTGTTTTTTTAATTGTCCCCTTGGACCAATACAGTAAATCACATTGGCCTTTTGCCTTTGAACAGTATTTAGACCGTTCACCTGGACCAACGTTCATGTCAACATTAATGGGGCCTGCTGGTGAAGTAGTGAGCCTTTCTAATGCTTCTCTGTATCAGTAATCTGGCCTATCCCATCTGTAGAGTGGAAGCTTGACGTCAGGATGATTTCCTGACTAGTGGATCGCAACTAGCATGGCATTTTAACACAAGCCCTGATACTCTGGACATGGGGGATGTAAATAGCCTACACATTATTACTTCAATTCATTAAAGCCTGGAGCCTGAAGGTGCATGATGTCTGACCGTTTTAAGGGGCAGCCATTCATCCCTGTAATGAACCGGGTTTAAAAATGGAAACTCAAATTATCATACGTGGGATAGGTATAGACATGCTATTACACGTGGTGTCACCATATTTGCAAGTTGTCCAAACATCTCGGGCTGTTCCGTGCCAGCGATGAAATTTCAAACTTGCTAGATCAAGGATGGACCAAGTGCTTCGTTTTGAACACTTCCGAAATTGAAGTTCCACCGGTCCACGAACAAACTTAACCATGACTACATGGTCACGTGACAGCAGGAGTCAGCTCCACTGTGACAGCATGAGTCAGCTCCACTGTGACAGCATGAGTCAGCTCCACTGTGACAGCAGGAGTCAGCTCCACTGTGACAGCAGGAGTCAGCTCCACTGTGACAGCAGGAGTCAGCTCCACTGTGACAGCAGGAGTCAGCTCCACTGTGAAATGTTGGCTCTGAGGAGACCTGTTTCAGAGGGGCTGTGCAGTCATGACTTGCCTGCTGACGGGAGGATGTATGCGTTTTTGGTTTTTAATCCTGTCTCTTTTTTTGTCTTTAAGGTCTGGCTGTGAAGGAGCTGAAGTAAGCCCAACGCTGTGTACAGAAAATTGTAATAAAAATGGGAAAACTCGTTATCTTTTGTCATGCCTGTTATGTTGCCCCAGTGTGTGCAAAACAGTCAATGCTATTTAACACTGCACCATTTTTCCTACTGTTTTGTGACGACGTAGTTCATTATGTTGAGAATCTATGCTCCAGGTGTGATTTTCCCTGACTATCCAATAGTATTGTACACCTTGCTTAAAGGGGTTCAACTCTTTCAACCAGGCAAATGAATTATCAGATGTAAATGCAGATCCCATGTTGGTCATAACCCACATGCTCAGTTTTGCAGAACAATGAATGGCCTAGTTTTGGTACATGGAAGTTTGTGCATTAATGATGCTGAGCAGATTTAGAAGGAATGTTAATCATGCAGACACACACACAGGGAGTGGGAACACAAGGTTGTCAGCCAAGTCTCAGCATGTTGCCATCCTGTCCTTCTAAGGGCAGTCAGGAGCAGTGATCATGGTACCTGAGGGCAAAGTCCAAGTACTCACCCATGTCTTGGCCAGGCACATGGCAGGTGTGGAATCTGTTCTGTGTCTATATTGGGGTTATCAGAGGAAACCCATGTGAGCATGGGAAGAACATGCAATCTCCCACCTGAGCACCAAGGCCCTGGACAGGAATTAAACCCAGAACCTTAATGTGATGAGACTGCATGTCTTGTATGATGGAGCAGGGGAATCTCCATCATGGGTGACACTGGGTCTTGAGGAACAGGGTTGAAGGCTCATCTTCAGACCACACATTTGTCAGCCCTGAATGTCAACCATTAATCGTTGTCAAACTATTCAAACCTAATTGCTGATGCAGTGCATTATATTTTATCTGCTGAATCCTTGCTGCATCCTTTTTTAATTTTACCGAACCTTTTTATGCCAATGACATTTTAGTTTAGTTAATAATTGAAAATGGTTTCATACTTAAGACCTGTAATTGTAAACGTACTGAAAAGGCCTCAATATTATTTTCGCACTAGATGGCAGTGTTGGATCGTCACCACTCCTAAACTGTCTAATTCTATAGTTTTCTAACTTAAGGAAATGTCAATGCTTTTTTAATACTATACTATAATAAATTATAACAAATTATTGTAGCCTACGAGTATATTTTACTTTCTTAGGCTATTGACTGCCGTTGGATATCTTCCCGTCTTCCCGTACTGTATCATTGAAGTCCCGTGCCCCACAATGGGAGGGGCGTTCCCGTGAAGCTACCGTTGTGTGGATACACATTTTGCGTTTTCAGTGTGAGCAACTAGACCAAACAGAAGCGGTGGGTAGGTTGTAGGGCGAAGACAGATTGACGGGAAATGGGATCTGCTTGTTATTTATCCCAATTATGACATATTGGGATGCACAACATTGTAATTTGACAAACTCGCTACATCTTCAGACTCAGGTGCAAGCTTTTTTTTTTACACAATAGCATGCGTTTTTCAATGCTTTGTTTGGCATGAGACGGGACTAGGACTTCTACGGCGGACCGTGGCTGACCGCTCAGCATAAAGAAACGCACCTCAATATTGGATACGCGAAGTTTACAGTGATGTCTTCCGCACGCGTAGACTACATCGCACCTTGGTGGACTTACTGGCTACATAATTTCCCACACATCAACCTAAGATTCCAGCCTGTTGACAACAACTTTAACCCAGAAGATGAAAATTACCAGCAGGTGAGTGAGCCGACCGGGGTTACTGGAGGGGTAACTTTGGAACAGGGGTCTAATATAACACGGGTCACTGCTGTAGCCCATACAAGTCTCAGGTGTAGCCTACTATGATTGTATTGTTATGTAGGCTATAATGTACAAAAAACTACCAAATCGTGCCTCTTTTCTGTTTACGGTTATCAAAAGAATGTTGCGTGTTCAAATGCATTTATTCTAGTCAGTGAACATATTGTCGTTAAGTTTCGATAAAATTGGCTCCAGAGCCACACCCGCACCCTCCTTATTAATGAATAAAAAATTCCAATGAACTTGATTCCGGCCTTGATTTACATTAAGAAGTAAATTACTGTACATGTCAGTCACAAAGTATGTTATACACGTGTTGTAATCCTATCAAAACACAATACCCAAAGCAGCTCAGCATGCTGGGGTCTCCGGGGTTTGGCGTCATCAGCTGTGATTGTGATCAAAAGGGAGGGATTTAAGACAGGAAGTGGAGTGGGAAAACTGTCCAGTATTGCCCCTGTTGACCCCTGTGCTGCCAGGTAAGTCCTAAATACAGTCCAGAACTGCGCTGTGAGAGAGGGGAACTGACACCCAGTAGTGTACACAAGGGTAAACACACAGACCTACTGGCTTGTTAACCACCAACAAATGCAATTTCAGCAGATGTGTCCACTTCTTCAGTCACTACTACACAACTGGAGACACCCTCCCAGTCTGCTGGCTTCAATTAGCTGTTCTTTTTTTTTTCTTGAGATGGGAATGTGATGTGTTGCTGTTCCCAACTTCTCTCTCTCTCTCTCTCTCTCTCTCTCTCTCTCTCTCTCTCTCTCTCTCTCTCTCTCTCTCTCTCTCTCTCTCTCTCTCTCTCTCTCTCTCTCTCTCTCTGTCTCTGTCTCTGTCTCTGTCTCTGTCTCTCACACACACTCTCACTCACGTATATAAAGATAATGTGAGAAGAGGGAAGCAGGGGTGTACAGGGATCCTAGCTGTCTCTAGGGGAGGTGACATGATGTGTCGGTTTTCTCCAGCTTTGAAGCTGTTTGCAGGATGTCACTGACTGTTGTGTTCCTATACACTGTGCTGCCTTTGAACACTTTTGAATCTCGCTAATCAGTAGAACTGTTACATATTTAAGCGTTGCCGTGAGTTCTGTGCTCCAAACATATCTGATAACAGGGACATAAGGAGTTCTCAGTGCAGAGGACCCAAGTCGCACTGTGCGTGTGTCCTTTATCGGTCCAGAATCAACTGTTAACGCCCTGGTTTATTTGTTTCTGCCTTTTCTGTTTTGGGCTGTCGGAGAACCCTTCCCTCGAACCCTCCCCTCCCCCACACTCCCTCACCCCCTCCATCACCTGTCCTCGGTCTGTATCCACACTGGGAAACCACAGCCCTTTAGGCTACACCCCAGCAGGTGGTGAAGGGTGGATTCCTGCCATGGACGGGCTAATGGGTAGCGCGGTCGAGAGGGAGAGAGAGAGCGAGGGAGAGGGATGCGTAAAAAGAAGGGAGAGGGCGAGAGAGAAGGAGAGACAGTGCTGGTTTCTGTTGCTGTCCACTTCCATTAGATCTGACGGCAGCAGGAAGGAAAGAGGGAAGCGGACAGAGAGAGAGAGAGAGAGAGAGAGAGAGAGAGAGAGAGAGAGAGGGAGAGAGAGAGAGAGAGAGAGAGAGAGAGAGAGAGAGGGAGAGAGAGAGAGAGAGAGAGAGAGAGAGTCAACGCTGAGGAGAGGATGAGGACGTCGAAGGAGAGGACGAGGATGCTCCGTGGGAGACCTGCAGAATCTCACCGAGGCATCAGCACCCCCCTGGGTCACAACAACCTGCCTCACCTCTCACCCCCTCTCATTGCCACCTCCTCAACACTCTGCCATTTCTGAGCCCTGACACAACCAATCCACGCCTCCACCCCACCTCCTCCATCCCGCAAAGCTCTGTCTGCCCTGCTAGGTACACATCACACACCACTGTGTAACCAGGCCAGACGTCAGAGTAGCGACGGGTCTGTGGGTGTCCACGGTCATTCAGCAGAGGTGCTCGTCCTCCTTATGTATACCCCGGGTTAGCATCCAGCCATTCTGGCTCCTAAACTCAGTCTAATCAACCCTAATGTGCTGAATGTTACAGATTTAAGCATCCTGGACTTAACTCGGTTACTATGGCACAGCTCCACCGTCTCCTCCATCACAGGTCTAAATATACCCTGTAATCATAAACACTGTTTAGCTCAGTTGTGAAGTGACAGTGAGCCGGCTTTCCAGACCCAATCTGTTGCAGCTACATTGTCCCTTTTGGCAATACCACAGAGCAGTGGTCTTCAACCCTGGTCCTTAAGGCCAACCGTCCTGTGTGTTTTATTTCTTTCTAAAACACACAGGACAAATGTCACGCCTTGAGTCTCACACCTGATTCAAATGAATGGTCGTTATTAACCCTTGTGTTATCTTCGGGTCATTCTGACCCATCAGTCATTGTGACCCACCGTCGTATTGCGACAGATTTACCGCATACAAAGACAAAGTGAAGCATTTTCTTTTAACAGCTAGGCTGTCTCAGACCCCCCACATTGCAAAGGTTAAAAGAAAATTATTTTAATTTGTTTTTGTATTGGGTAAAATTGGGTAAACACAACGATGGTTCGTTATGAACATTTGGGTCACGCCAGAGCTGATGTGTTAAGCTCTGGCGTAGCCTGGGAACGACCTTTCGTTTGAATGAGGTGCGTCGGTGCAGAGAAACATCTAAATCCTTTCAGGACAGTGGGCCCTGAGGAACGGGGTTAAAGACCGCTGCACTAGAACACAACAGTGACGCCGACTTCAGTAGGGTGATTCAGAGCACTCTGTGCAGCCTGAAGACGTTAAGGCCCGTCAGTAAATGTAATGTGTCAGAGAAGTTCTTTGTCTGGAATAATTGCTCGATAAATAATTGTTTTGAATAATTCCAATTAGGGGAAAACGTTCAGCTCTCTGCTGTTACTATAAGAATGCTATATTATCCTATCGTCTCTTTTCTTTCTTTCTCTCAGCCAAATTGCTTCCATCGATCTCTGGGCAGTGAGGCAGTTTGGAGGCTATTGAGTGGGTTCCCATGCCTGGCTTAGACGGCGTAGCAGAGGTCCATTGTAATTGGCCTATTTTAGCCTAGCCAGGGTTTGGGAATTCCTCCTCTGGTCTCGGCCCATAGAATGGAATGGAATGCTGGGGTCGTGATCTTAGTGTGGCTCTGTCCCTCCAACTTCATCTGTGTGTGTGTGTATGTGTGCTCGCTATAGCATGGGGTTGGCTGCAGTCCCAAACATGCCTAGCCTATTGGCCTCTTGTTCTCACTATTGGACTTTGCTGTGGGCGTCATTAAATGGAATGCCAGTCACTTCGGTCGCCTGACCGGAGAATTGAGATTAATGAATTGCAGAATCGACAGAAGAGTGGTCTGCTGTCATATGTGAGGAGACTGGTTTTCAGACATTGCTGTCTGAAAAGCTGTATCCTATGCCTCCAGTCATATCATTAGATTACAGTGTACTAGCCTCGTCATACTCGTGTGTTAGTCACTTTTGCCCCAGCAAGCTGTAAATGTGTTCTGCTCTCTGTCTCTCTCTCTCTCTCTCCGTCTCTTTCTGTCTCTGCCTGTCTCTCTCTCTCTCTGTCTGTTTTTCTCTCTGTGTCTAGGCATGGGCTATACTGGGATGCAAGGGGAAGGAGGGCAAAACCAAAAAAAAAAAAAACACCTAGAAGGCTCTTTTTAAAAATAGGCCAGGGCCCTAATTTCTCTTCATATCACATTTGTGTGTTTTAGCAAAAGGGTCAACTGTAGAGCACGCTGCCAAAACAGAACAGGTCAAAAGGTTTCGGTCCATATGATTCATCCACATCCTGTTATGTGACCCATCGCTGTTTATGAGAGTTGGTGTGTTTGTATTATGGATTCTACTGGGTTCAAAACCCTCACCACAGAGGTAAACAGAAACCCAATAACCGCCTTGTTTGGCCAAGGCTGTTTTCCTGCACAGTTCTCGCAATAAACATGCAGTAAATTTAAATTTAAATTAAACAACTATTTGTTTCTTATGGTTATGTTTATCTGGATATTTAGTTCGAAGTAGTGTTGCCAGTGTCAGTTGCAGCATGGGTCTGTCTCTGTCCTGAAGCCTCCCCAGTCCTCCTGTGTCATGCTGGGTTGAGATAAACGGCGCTCGACCAGAGGACAGCTGTGGAAGCAGAGGTGTGAAAGATGGCCCCCACTGAGACCAAACCCGAGACTTCCTTCCTGTCAGGTGGTGCCTCTGATGTCACATCCTGTCAGAGTGTCAGAACATCTCCGACGCCCCTGGTTGTCTCAAGAATAGTCATCATTACCAGAACGTACACACTAGGAGTTTAGGGGACTTTTGTCAGTGATTCACTGGATAAATCACAGGTTCAGAGTGTCCACTAACACACCTGTGTGGTTGCGGGTGACTAGGTTTCCTGTGGCCCACCCTGGGTTCAGAGAGACTGCAACCGATGGAAAGCCGAATCAATAGCAGCGGACAAAAGATGTCTGCCACTGTCGTCTAGTCACTCGTCCCAGTTGGACCACGCAGACACGCTTCCATAGAAAGCCCTGGAAGAGCACTCTCCTGTACTATTAGCGTGACATGGAGTGATATGGGACGAATAAACACAGCATTCAGTTAACCCCCCCCCCCACACACACACACACACACACACGTATAATCTTTACGCTTCGGTGGCTATGCCTACAGAGGCTCCTTGGGAACAATGTTCCGCCTCAGTGCCCCCAAACAATCTCTTCCAGACCTCCGTCTATCCTCTTGTCTTTCTCTCTTTCTCCCACCCCCACCTTCACTGTTTGTCAGCTCATCTTTCTACATGTCTCTCTTTCTCTCCCTTGCTCATGCCTTTAAAAAAAAACAATAAAAAAAACAGGAAGTGTGATGTGCAGGAGGATGCCTGGACACGAGAGTTATGAGGAGGAGTCATGTGGGGATTTCCTGTCACCAATGAGGAAATAATCTAGAATATTCAAGTCATCTCGTCTGCTTTCTTCTTCACTACGAACAAACCTGACATTAAGCCAAACATGTAAATCCAGAATATACAGTATTTAAGAAGGATTGTTCATAGCTGTTACTGAAGAGGTGTTAAGTCAAGCTTGGCTTGATGAGCTGTTTGCTGAGTTTGTTTTTTAGAGACCAAATTCAGAAGTGTGACTACGACACTGACTCTTCTGAAGTGTGGTGTCTTTCATCCCCGGCTGGAACAAGGGGCCCTACTTCCTGGTCTTAGTCAGACTCAACCATAGATCCCTCCAGCATGGGTTATGTGTTTGTTGTGGTTATTATCTCAATCGTTTGACTAAATACAGATTCTGAGACAGAAAAAATCCCAGTTTCATTGTTTGTTTGGTGGGGATCCATGTTTTTGTCTTCCCAGCGTGTTGTTGTCAGCAGCTGCTCCTGGTACTGTTCTGGAAAAGTATCAAAACCTCTTTCTATGTCTGGAAGAGCTTTAACTCTGAAATGGCTCCTGTGGTTGTGATAACAGCTGTAACACGTGTGAAAGCATGGCTTACTGTTAACCCTGCACCTTCACTGGATTGGTATTTATTGCTTCTCCCACGAATAAGCAGATAAATCTCATTATCTAGTTCCGTGGACTCTCTCTCTCTCTCTCAATAACCTCATTCTCGTAACAAGGATTCACCCTAGTCTACTTGGCTCCAGAGCTGGTTGTCTTTTCCATGTAGTCGTCATCTTATGCCTGCAGATCAGAAGACGCGCACGCACACTGCTGTGAGGGGCCCAGGCCTAACAGAAGGTCATTAACCCCAATCTGTCTCCATGCTGCTTGTAGTCAGAGATTAGCATCACCTGATTGGCCCCTCTCTCTCTCTCTCTCTTTCGGAGGCCCCCTGCGTAGGCCGGCTCTGTGCTGATGTGAGGTGGAGGAGGCAGTTCCCACTACTCCAGGAACACGGAATCCTTGGTGAAGGAATATTGGTGGTTTGGCAGTTACCTTTGACTCGGTTATGTTGATGCGTGACGTGGAGGTTGGAGCGCTTTTATCAACAGAGCAGCAAAGGGCTACCAACTGATTTGGTGTGCGCTGATTGTCTCATTCAAACGCTGGCATTGCCTTTAGTATTGATGGTGTGTGTGTGTTTGATAAAGGACAAGGTTATTTTGATGTCTACACAACCAGGCTTGTGATTTAAATTGGTTTTGAAATGTTTCACCTCACCTTCGCACAGACTCGTTATTGCTGTGCGCCCCCGAAAGGTCTCCCAAAGCGGAACACACAAAACGAGCGTGCCTGCTATCAGCCACGCTTTCCACTCTTGGCGCATGGTCAGTGATCGGCACATAATTTTCATGGGGTCGTTTCCAATGTATCGAGGCTTTGGCATCCCGGGGCCCGAGTGCGTTTGTTTACCAAGTCACCAGCAGGAAGTGGAAGGACAAGTGTATTCATGCGGCCCAGTGGCCCTCGGGCACTACGACCATCTAGGCCTGTTTCAGCGTGGTGTGGAACACAAGTGGGGGATGGGACCCTTTGTTGTGTGTGTGTGTGGGGTGGGGGCGGCGTGTGACTCACCCTCATGACCCCCTCCCCGCCCCCTCGGGGGTGCAGGGTTAGGGTTTAGGTTCCGAGAGAGGGTTCAGGAAATGGGTAAATGATACACTTGAAGCAAGGGAGACTAGCTTGACCGGGGCGATGAGAGGTCAAACGGAATTTTGTGAAGGTGGTCCGGGTTTCCGATAGTACTGTAAACTCTTTCACACAACAGACGCGACATGCTGTCTCTTTCTCCAAGTCACTCACTCATTCTTTCTCACACACACACACACAGACAGACACACACACACACACCCTGATACGGCCTGCTTGTTGGAGGTAAGTGTAAAGGAACGCCGGCCAGGCGAGCGTGAGAGGAGGCCTTAAACGCCAGCGGAGAGAATCCCCCTCCTCCTTCCTCCTCCGGCCTCATCCATTACCCATGGGGCCGCTCTTCGGGGACTTAATAGTGTCCCAGCTGTGAGCGTGGGCCGGCCCAGCCGAGTGCACTCAGCTGGAAACAACGCCCCAGGGCATCCCCGGCCATCAGAGTGGAACAGGCCAAGACTGAAAGGAAGACATGGAGGTGGACCGCTCCATTGGTATTTAAGAATGGGGGGAGTTGCTTCTTGGTGATGTAATTTCGACTTTTAAAGCTGTCTTTACTCGCCTTTGGGGGTTAGATATTCATGCTGTTGCTGTAATGATCTCAGGACAGTTCTGTAGTGTCCGTTTTAAACAGACACCAAAGCAGTCCACCAGCAGGATTTTTATTGTTTGCTTTTCAGCCAGGTTGTGCATCAGCCACCCTGAACCACTGATGTCTAACCTCAGTCACAGAGCTCTTGGACTGGTCCAGCAGCAAGCACCCTGGAGACCAGCTGCACAGCACCTGCCCCATCCTAACACCACCTGCTCCAGCCCACTACCACCACCACCACCTGCCCTAGCCCACTACCACCACCTGCCCCATCCTAACACCACCTGCTCTAGCCCTACACCACCACCTGCTCCAGCCCACTACCACCACCTGCTCCAGCCCAACACCACCACCTGACCCAGCCCAACACCACCACCAACCCCAGCCCACCACTGCCTGAGACACGGGGGACTTGACTCCAGAAGTGCTTAGTCCACATTTAGCCGGCAAGCTAGCTCCACTCCATGCTTACGCTTGCATGATTTATAGCTGCTCAGCTAATGTACATGGACTTCTTTTGCGTTACGTTGCATTAGTGATGGCACTGAACATATAACTTTAGTGCCCGCACAGTTTTTGTAACGAGAACATGAGCTAGCAACGTCAAATTCGACCGTGTTGTTTAGGTCATAAATTTGTATAACATAAAAATATGGCGGAGGCTTGACTTCCTGGTTGTCTGAGCTGAAGGCTGATTGTCTATGTCACTGTCACATGTGTTTTCACCTTCCAGTGTGCGTTTGCCATTAGCTATAAGGGCTACTCAGGGAGCGAGGGATTTGGGAATGACTCCCACAGGGCCTTCCGGAAGGCTCCGTCTTCAGGCTATATGCTCCCTTTGTCCCAAATCTCCCTTGAGGCCAGTGTGGTGTGTTTGTGTATGCGTGTGTGTAGCGGGGGATGTGTGTGTGGCTGTAGTAGAGGTGAGTGTGTGTATGTGTTTGTTCTCCTGCTGTTTGACTATGGATGAAGGTGTGTGACAGACGGCTGAAAGGCCTTCCTCAGTGAGGGCTAGCCAAGGCATTAGTCACGCTCCTCTGAAAAGTCTACTAACTCAGCTTAGAGAGTGCCGATAGTCGGGTCTCTGCTCTTCACCACTGCAGCCAAACACTCCTGTGTGGTGTCTTTGTAACCTTTCAAAAGGTTCGACCACACCGTCACTTTTTAGCACTATCTGTTGTTGTTATCAGCGTCAACAGAAGTGTAGCGCACGTCGAAGCAACCAAAACTCCTTTGGTGGAATGTCTGCTCTGCTCAGCAGAGATGTGAGCTTGTTCCTGGAGTTAAACACGGTACTCTGTCTACCCTGTTCTTGGGAAGAGAGAGAGAGTGAGAGTCGGCCAAGAACTGACTCCATGGCTTTGTCTTTCGACCATCACGCACATGATGGTAGCTCTGTTTACGTTCCCAACACACCCTTCTCTTGCATTCCCCTCATCAGTCACACAGTCACACCACACACACACACACACTCTCATACACGCACACTGACACACACACTTGGCCTTTCCTTCCCCTATCCTTTCCTCTCTAACTCGTCCCCACCCCTGTGTTTTTCACTACTCATCACTACGCATTCTCTCCATCTCTCGCTCTCGCTCTCGCTCTCTCTCTCTCTCTCTCTCTCTCTCGCCCGCTCTCGGGACTTCATTTCTGCTGAGCTGCGCCTTCCCATCCTCCTCTCATCCTCCTTCTCCTCCAATTTGGCATCCTGCTCACCCCATCCCCCTTCCCAACAAAGAAAGAAAGAGAGAGGTAGCCAGAGACGAGCAAAGCAGGACGGAGAGAGAGAGAGAGAGAGAGAGAGAGAGAGAGAGAGAGAGAGAGAGAGAGAGAGAGAGAGAGAGAGAGAGAGAGAGAGAGAGAGAGAGAGAGAGAGAGAGAGAGAGAGAGAGAGAGAGAGAGCGGCTGGGGACTGAAGGTAGGAGGGTGTCGACTGCTTAGCGAGGGGAAAGTGGGCCAGCGCCGTGAAGGCTGCCTTCAGCCGAAATGCGAAGCCGACTCCAGAAGATCCACACAGCTCAATGTACAGCGGCGGGAAGGGAAAGGTCATCCGCTGACGGAAAACCAGCTGTCTGCGACATCTCGACGATGTGTTAACGAGGTTTCGGCGACGGGTAGACCGTGTGCTCACAGAGGGCGGTGGAGCGCTCGAAATGAGCGATGAACGACGGCGTCCTAATGGCGCTGAGATGTTGAGTCGCGGTTGTTGAGGGTGTGGGCGCGCGCGCGTCCCCTGGCACAACGACTTCACTCTGAATACAGGTGCTACATAATTCATGGCCATTACTTTAGCACACACACTGGTACATGAGAGAGAGATGGTGGAGGGAAGGAGAGTGAGAGAAATATGAAAAGACAGAGAGAGAGACCGAGAGAGAGACAGACAGAGAGAGAGACAGAGGGAGAGACGAGTTGGAGTTGTTCTTCAAGCCCTGAGTGCTTTGAGAGCAGACACCGAACCAACTCTCGGTAATGTTAGTTTATTCATTTTATGGCTCCCAGCTCTGTCTCATGCATTTACTCTCCGTCCACCCCCACCCCCCCTCTATTCTTTGTCCTCCAACTCATTCCCTTCTACCTCTCTGTCCCCAGTGCTGGAGGAGTCACAAGACTGCAGCATGGTCATTCTGGCTGCCCTGTCACATGCTGTTGGGCTGGGATAATTCCCTCTTTCAGTCCGATGCAAACTTTGCCGGTTGCCATGGCAGGCGAAGGGGTGTGTTCAGAGCAGAGGACGAGCCCCCCCCCCCCCCACCCCCGGGTTGTCCTTCTGGGCAATGTATCCCACCCATCCCCCCACCTTCCTGGGCCTGTCCCATTCAGCTGCCCCCCCCCCCCCCCATCTTGGTTCACATGGTAACCTCAATTACACTGTAGAGCCCTCCTGCTCCCTCATGTCCCAGCTCCCCCCCCCCCCCCCCCCCTACAGCCCAGGACGACCAACCCTGCACCTCTGGCTGTCAGAGTCAAATCAAATCAAATGTATTTGTATAGCCCTTTTTACACGCAAGCATGTCACAGAGGGCTTCACATACGCCCATAGAACTGCCCCTCAACCAACCTAAACCTTCAAGGAAGACAAGGAAAAACTCCCAAAAAACTCTCAACAGGAGAAAAAAATGGAAGAAACCTTGGGAGGAGCAATTCAGAGAGGGATCCCCTCCTCCAGAGACGGTTAGTGAGAGAGAGGAGCAGAACACAGGCTAAACATAGTCATACAGTGTCGATGGGTTTTGAAACACCAAAATCCATTGTTCAACTTTATAGATGTAGGACAGGACCGGGAGACTCGCGACCAGGTCCAGCGTTGGCTGACCGACGACCAGGCAGGTGCTGACAACTCAAACCCCCCACACCACAAGGGATGTGTGTGGGGGGGGGGGGGACAGAGAGAGGAGAGCAGGGATTAGAGAATGCCAGGAGCAGCTAACAGTTACAGTCATAATAGAATGAGATCCCCACCGGTCAAGTGTGGACTGGTGCAGCAATTTAACAGAGCAAAAAAGGGGAATTTGATGCAACCCCACACACCAAGACAGCGACAGCCCCCCTCGTTTGGAACATGAAATCTGTTCCAGGGGAAGAGAACTCTAAAATAAGTTATACTTATAGAATAAGGATGGAAACAACCCGTCCCCCGTTGCCTCCAACTAGTAACATACTTACCTTTAACAGTCGTAGAATTGACTAAACAATAACGTTTTTAACCTAATTTTAAGTCAGAGTCTGTCATCTGTTTGGAAGAGCACACACGCACACACACACCAATTTACATCCCCGTTGTCTCTGGGCTGAAGGCTCTCTACATAACGAAGGGGTTTGGTGAGGTCATCATCGTGGGCCTGCTTTGACCCGGGGCCTTCTTCCTCCTCCGGGTGTTTATCAGGATATTGATTTCAGCAGCCGGGGCCCTTTTTATTCCTCCACAGGGGAGTCATGTAGCCGTGAAATAGGTCATAAGCCGTTGCTCCCCAACAGATGGATAGTGTGCCGTGGAGGGATGGTGTGAAGGGGGGTCAGGGCAGAGGGGAGGGGTGAGAGTCATAACAGTGCAAAAACGCATGAGGAATTAAGATAACTAGCTCCGGTTTAATGGCCCACACCGCACGCAACGATACGAACAAGGGAAGCCTAGTGTCGGGACGGCGTTGTTGTTGTGACGGACTGCTCCGGGGGTTTCCTGCTCATGATTCCTCCCTCCTTTCGTGGCGGTAGAAGCAGAGCACCTTGACGTTTGTCAGGGCGACGCCGTGTGTCGCGTTAGCGGCTCACCTGGACGTTTTTCTGGGGGATTCGTGACGCCGAGGCTCTGCGCGTTGCCCCGCTTAGATTCCCCCTGCGGTCTTACAGGACAGATGACATCCCAAATTGGAGCCAGATGGCTGCGGGAGAGACAGAACAAAGGAGGGAGCGGGAAGATGGAGGAGAGGGGAGTCTTGCACGACTCCATCCTGTGTGTTGAAAGAAGCTCAGTATTTGCTCAGTCTGTGAGACGCAGCCTGGTTTTTCTGTCTAGGCACTTCCACCTTTGACAGTGAGAGAGAGAGAAGGAGGGGTGGAGTGAGAGGAGGGGAGGGGTGGAGTGAGAGATGGGAGGGGCGGAGGAGGACCGAGAGAGGGGGTTGCGGAAGCACCTGTTCCCCAGCTGGAGTGATGAAAGAGAGAGGTCGCCTCTCCTCTCCCCCGATTCTGTCCTTCAAATCTTGCTCTCCTCTCCTCTCTCTATCCCTACTCCCCTCTCTTCTCCCCCCTAACCCCTTCTTCCTCAGCCCTCCTCTCTCCTCCTCCGTCTGGGAGGGAATAAAGGCACTATTGAGAGACGAGACGCTCGTTGTCATGGCCAGTTGAAATGGCCGGGAAGTGATTCCATGTACACGGCACACACCCGGCCACGTAGTGTGATATCTATGTATGTGCCCTTCATCAGGTTTGAGATGCAATCAAATACGATGTCTTCACACTCTCTCCCTCCCTCTCCCCCTCTGTCTCCCTCCCTCCCTCTCTCTCCCTGCAGTCTCTCATCTTCCTGGGCTGTGTGGCTGCCGCTGGCCTGGGTCTCAACCTGCTCTGCCTGGCCGTGTACCTGAGCTGCCTGTGCTGCTGCCACAAGGAGGAGGAGGAGGAGGAGAGCAAGAGGCCAGCCTCCTGCTGCGTCACCTGGTCCGCCGTGACGGCCGGCCTCATCAGCTGGTGAGCGGCTCGTTAGCGGGACGGATACCCCCCCCCGGGCTTCTCCTGCTCGCGCCTTAGCTCCCTCGTCTCTCTCTTTGTCTCTCTCTCTGTCTTTCTCTGTCTGTCTCTCTGTCTGTCTCTCTCTGTGTCTTTCTGTCTCTCTCTTTCCGTGTCTCTCTGTCTCTGTCTTCAAAGTCACGTATGTATATTTTTTTAATGTACTCTGTAAAAGGTAAGCACGTGGGTATTCTGACAAGTTTGAAGAGAAGACGAACACAAGTTTTCTTCAAGGATTCCCTCCCTCCTTCCCTCCTTCCCTCCTTCCCTCCCTACCTCCCCCAATCCACTTTGATGCACCTATTCTCGAATCAAGGACAGAACGCTCCAATCAGCACCGTTTCAGCAGCGCCACTCGAGGGCGACCCAATGGTGTGACGGCGGCGGCGGGTGCGGACGCGGCTTGTCTCCCGGGGGCCGTGCCACCCCCCCCCCCAACCCCAACCCGCCCCGCCCTCTCTCTCCCTCACCAGAGTTGAGGCTGATTGAATCTGTCGGAGGAGTGAGATATAAAGAGCCCTTCTTCTGTCTCGTGACAGTCATCTTTTTGGCCTCCTTCTCCTCGTGATTGAGTTACCCAGGCCTCTAGCCCCCCCCCCCCGGAGACCTTCTGTTGTAAAGACAAGGCTCATTGTGGGGTTAAGTGCATCGCCGTGACCACTGTTAAGAAAACAGGACCACACTCTTCAGTTCACTGAGGAAACAGCCCAAAATTTAAAGAAACCTGGACAAACTCTTTTACAAGCCTTAAAAATGAGCGTTTGGGCGCATGGAAGAAAGTTGTGAACGTCTCCACTGGAACGGCGAGACGGTCAGTTTAGATCCTTGGTCTATAAGGCTTAGACAGCCAGCGGGCTCCAGAGAGAGTTGAAGAAACGCCTCTGCATAAAAACGACCTGTTCAGATGCACAGCCGTTCTAGCAAAGTCTCTCGGAGGCATGAAGGTCAGAGGACAGTGTTTATAGTAGAAAGGGAAACATTTGACAACACGCAGCCAACAGGTTTGGATTGTTATTCAATCAGGCGTATACTACTGCACATCATAGACCCTTGGCTATCATAAGAACCCAATAGAAGTTACAGTGGGAACACAGATACATGAATGAATAATCAGAATATATGAAAAGATGAGGAGGAAAGAGCATATCTACTGATTGTGATTATCATAAGCAGTAGGAAATCCCCACTCCTTCCACATTTGCTTCTTATCTGCTCTGGATTTCCCTCCTTCCTAGACCCCCCTGTCCCATAGACTGGCACAGTCGTCGTCAAACATGCCAAAGCATGTCTCGAGCTGTGCTGAATCATCGAAAGATGCGTCTTGAAACAGAGAGCGACTCGTCCAATTCTTTTCGAGAGGTTCACACGAGTGGGCAACAATGAACTTGCCCGCCTGACTGTCCCCTCTGCCTTGACGGAGGCTTAGTGGCACCCTAAGAGGCCAGCCTCAGTTCAACCTGCCAGTCCGATGCATGTCTTTTGTCGCCAAGGAGGTCGAGGCGGACATGTTGTCATCTCGCGCCGACCCCTCCGCAACATTGTTTGGCGCTTGTGGGATGTATTGTCATCCTTCGCCGCATCCCGAGCGAGGCTAAATTAAATGAGATCTGCCATCGAGCCAGGTGTTGTGATGGAGGGATGTTGTGATGCTGTTCCCTGTCCGGGGGGACTGTCTGTGGAACTGGACCCACCCTCCACCCTGCTCCAAACTCTCTCCTAACGTTGTTGTGACAGACCCTGGAGTCTGGAGCCCGCATAGCTGTCTCTTCAAATGCCCGGGGGACATATGGGATGATAAAAGTGTGCAGATTTCAAATAGATGGGCCCTTTGAAATGGTGGGTAGTAATCCAATTATGCTGCCCAGTTCGGACTGGAGGAGATTTAAGGAGCTTATGAGGGTAGTCTTGATAGCCGTAGTGCGCTCTCTTTCTCTCTCGCTCTCTCTCTCTCTCTCTCTCTCTCTCTCTCTCTCTCTCTCTCTCTCTCTCTCTCTCTCTCTCTCTCTCTCTCTCTCTCTCTCTCTCTCTCTCTCTCTCTCTCTCTCTCTCTCTCTCTCTCTCTCTCGTATAACCTCATTCTCGTAACAGTGATTCACCTAGTCTACCTTGGCTCCAGAGCTGGTTGTCTTTTCCATGTAGTCGTCATCTTATGCCTGCAGATCCGAAGACGCGCACGCACGCACACACACTCACTGCTGTGAGGGGGCCAGATCTCTCTCACACACACACACACCACTCCCTCACTTTTTTCTTTCTTTGGCTCATTCGCCCCTCCCTCCCTCTACTTATCTCTCTCTCTCTCTCGTTATCTCTGTCTATCTCTCTCACGTCATCTGTCTCTCTGTATTTGTCGGTCTCACCGTGGCCCACACACACACACACACCCTCTCATTCCGTTTGACAGTGGGCTCATAGCTTTGAGGACATAATACCACAGTAGATGCTCTAACAGTGGGACCCCCATCAGCTTACCCCCCCAAACACACACACACACACTTCCCCACCTCCGCAAACACCAGTGACATCCCAGCAGTACCAGTCCAGCTGTGTTGTCACTGAGCAGGCCAGAGCTGAGTCTCTAGTGAGGACACGTTGACCTTTTTGATGGTGATCAGTCATTGTATTCGCTGATCTATTTTCTGCATCAGACGACATACCACTCCAACATACCATTTGGGGTAATATTGAAAGACACCTATTATGCTTGGAAGTCATTTTTAGACCTTTCGAAGCCTGACATGGAGTTCAGTGGAAGGCAGTGGTCAGTAGATTAGTATGCCGAATGTTTTAGACCCGGGGGGATTTATTTTGCGCAAATGTGCACATTGAAACCAAGTCGGCATCTCTCCGTTCCGCTCTGGACCTCCTGAAGCGTGGCTTCCATCTCTGGGCTCTCTTTCTGCATCACCACTACCTCATCAGTGTGCCATCGTTTGGCCCCGAGGGGTCTTCCCCTTTCTTTCTTAGACTCACCCTTCTCTCTTGTCTTCTCTCTCTCTCTCGCTCTCTGTTTCCCACCTCTTTCTTTATCCTCTCTTCCTCTCTTGCCCATTTGAGCTTTATTGACTTGACAGTCGGGGAGCGCGCTTCTGCACATGCTCGGTGCAACCCAAACCCTTCTTTAGTGCGTGTCTGCCTCTAATTGTGTTGGAGTTTCCCTCTCCCTCTCCCCCTCTCTCTCCCTTTCCCTTCCTCTCTCTCTGTCTCCCTCCCCCGTCCTCTCTCTCCCTCGTCCTCTCTCTCCCCTCTGCCTCAGCATCATTGTTAATTAGTATCATAGTTCAGAAAACCCATTTCAGAGCTCTTCAAAAGTACCCTGAGTGTCTCCCAGCTGCTGTTATCCGGTAAGCGGTTCTTCCTGGATGCCCTACGAGGACTCTGTCTGCATTCCAGCATCAGAGACGTTGTTTCAACACAGGGCGATGAAAGGAGTCACAAGGCTCGACGCCGGCTTTGATTGTTTTAGTCCGTTTTTTTTGTTATGTTCCGAAGGCAAAGGCACCCCCAAAGACATGCAATGCACAACCTCGTCACATCGAATGGAAACCATGTAAACTCTTGCCTCTCTTTCTCCCTCCCAACTATTTCAATTAATTACGGTGCTCCGTTCCATTCAAAGAACTCCTCTCACTTTCCTCTCTCTGTCCCTCCTCTCACTTTCCCTCCTTTCTCTCTCTGTCTCTCTCTCACTCTCTCTCTCTGTTTCTCTCTCTCTCTGTCTCACTCTCTCTCTCTCTCTCTCTCTCTCTCTCTCTCTCTCTCTCTCTCTCTCTCTCTCTCTCTCTCTCTCTCTCTCTGTCTCTCTCTGTCTCTTTCTCTCTCTCTCTCTCTCTGTCTCTCTCTGTCTCTCTGTCTCTGTCTCTCTGTCTCTCTGTCTCTCTGTCTCTCTCTCTCCACCAGAGACATATTGGACGTGCTGTGTTGGTGGTTTCCCTGCAGGGATCGAGCTAATGAGGCTCATTGTTCTAATTATGATGATGGTTCCTCCTGTTCCGGTACCCCATGTAGCCAAGCCTGCTCCCTTACACACACACACACACACACACACTGCCGCACCGGACAGCCACGTTTTGCGTCGCTTCAAATAACGACGTAGGTGGAGGAAACATCTGCTTACAGGGATTTGCAGATACTTCCTGCTGGAGGAAGACCTGGGGAGAGACGGGAGGAGGAGGAGAGGGAGGGGGAGGGGGAGGGGGAGGGGGAGGGGGAGGGGGAGAGGGAGAGGGAGAGGGAGAGGGAGAGGGAGAGAGAGAGAGCAGATGCTAACCTCCCCTCCTGAAAATCTCTCTCTCTTCCCCTCCACTCCTCATCTGGCTTCAGAATAAACACACCTGGGATGACGTCGAGGAGGTGGGGGCGGGGCGGGGGGGGGAGGGGGGCTTCACTCCTGTATACAATGTGTGTACGTCGCTTTGGATGGAAGCATCTGCTAAGTGATTGCAATGGAGTTGTAAACAGTCCCGAGGGGTGGTATGTTGAGGTGGGTGGAGGGTTGCAGCGATGTTGGTATGCGTGTCGTGTTGAACGAGGCGGTTTCCAGCGTGCTGCAGTGTGTGTGTGTGTGTGTGTGTGTGGGTGTGAGAGCGAGAGGAAGTCTGGCACGCTCCTTCACATCCTGTCACACACACATACCGAGAAACGGACACACAGCCGACGGGGGTGACCCTTGGCGCGTACATCTCAGCGCAGCGCAAGAGCTAAGACGCAGCGGGTGTGTTAGCCTGGTGTGTGTGTGTGCGTGTGTGAAGCGCCTGCATATTTGACAGCATGAGTGCAGGGTTTTATGTTCATATAAGGGATGTTCCGATTGGAACTGACCAGGGAACAGAACAGCTAACCAACCACACGGGCCTCCATGAATATTTAAAGTGTGCGTGTGTTCTCTCATGTTCTACATTCACCTGTGATGTCATCATCTGTGATGTCATCATGCGCTCTTCAGTGACCCTGCGTCTCCAGTGTGTTCGTAAGGGAAGGCAGGTTGGCCGAGCGCAGTGTGGAGGCCCCCCTCACTGTTGTCAGCTGGTGTTGTCAGCCCCATGTAAACCCCACGGGACACACACCACATGAAGGAGGAAGCGATGATGCCGTACGATGGCGCCTGTCGCAGAATGTGACAGGAAGTTGGACTTTATCCACGGGATCTTCAGCTTTAGGTGTGTCGTGGTCCGCTTATCCAGCGCTAACCTGCAGCATCACCCCCCCCCACCCCTCCTCTCTTCACAGCGCCGCGGTGGGAGTGGGTTTCTATGGCAACAGCGAGACCAACGACGGCGTGTACCAGTTGACCTACTCCATGTACAACGCCAACCACACCCTGGGGGGGGTGGACAGCCTGGTGGGTAGCAGCTCGGCTACACACACACACACACACACCATCACCTCTGCCCTGAGGCTACACACACACACCATCACCTCTGCCCTGAGGCTACACACACACACCATCACCTCTGCCCTGAGGCTACACACACACACCATCACCTCTGCCCTGAGGCTACACACACACACCATCACCTCTGCCCTGAGGCTACACACACACACACCATCACCTCTGCCCTGAGGCTACACACACACACACCATCACCTCTGCCCTGAGGCTACACACACACACCATCACCTCTGCCCTGAGGCTACACACACACACCATCACCTCTGCCCTGAGGCTACACACACACACCATCACCTCTGCCCTGAGGCTACACACACACACCATCACCTCTGCCCTGAGGCTACACACACACACACCATCACCTCTGCCCTGAGGCTACACACACACACACCATCACCTCTGCCCTGAGGCTACACACACACACCATCACCTCTGCCCTGAGGCTACACACACACACCATCACCTCTGCCCTGAGGCTACACACACACACCATCACCTCTGCCCTGAGGCTACACACACACACACCATCACCTCTGCCCTGAGGCTACACACACACACACCATCACCTCTGCCCTGAGGCTACACACACACACCATCACCTCTGCCCTGAGGCTACACACACACACACCATCACCTCTGCCCTGAGGCTACACACACACACCATCACCTCTGCCCTGAGGCTACACACACACACCATCACCTCTGCCCTGAGGCTACACACACACACACCATCACCTCTGCCCTGAGGCTACACACACACACCATCACCTCTGCCCTGAGGCTACACACAACACCACCATCACCTCTGCCCTGAGGCTACACACACACACCATCACCTCTGCCCTGAGGCTACACACACACAACACCATCACCTCTGCCCTGAGGCTACACACACACACCATCACCTCTGCCCTGAGGCTACACACACACACCATCACCTCTGCCCTGAGGCTACACACACACACCATCACCTCTGCCCTGAGGCTACACACACACACCATCACCTCTGCCCTGAGGCTACACACACACACCATCACCTCTGCCCTGAGGCTACACACACACACCATCACCTCTGCCCTGAGGCTACACACACACACCATCACCTCTGCCCTGAGGCTACACACACACACACCATCACCTCTGCCCTGAGGCTACACACACACACACCATCACCTCTGCCCTGAGGCTACACACACACACACCATCACCTCTGCCCTGAGGCTACACACACACACACCATCACCTCTGCCCTGAGGCTACACACACCATCACCTCTGCCCTGAGGCTACACACACACACCATCACCTCTGCCCTGAGGCTACACACACACACACCATCACCTCTGCCCTGAGGCTACACACACACACCATCACCTCTGCCCTGAGGCTACACACACACACACCATCACCTCTGCCCTGAGGCTACACACACACACACACACCATCACCTCTGCCCTGAGGCTACACACACACACACCATCACCTCTGCCCTGAGGCTACACACACACACCATCACCTCTGCCCTGGGGCTACACACACACACACCATCACCTCTGCCCTGGAGCACAAGCACACACACAGAGAACATGCAGTCACGGATGTGTATGGACACACAGATACAAACACACACACAGGTTCACTGCCGAGCATCTCCTCTGACTGGCTGGTTTGCCTTCATTCATCTGTGTCAGTCAGTGTCTCTGTTTTTCTTGGATTGAATGTGATGTCTGTGAAGGACGAGCACTGAGCTTGTGCCGTGTGCGCTTCTTATTGTGGGGGATCACACAAAGAATGTTCTGAGAGCCACATTTTTCCCTTCCTGTGACGGCGGGTACCTCAAACGGGGTCTGTGTTTCCAATCCTTCCCCTTTCTGTACGCAAGCAATTGTCGGTGTCAAAGGAGCAATACCGTTCTGGCGGACGTGAGGACTGTAGTTATTTACAGGGCAAAACACACAGAGGCACACGCGCACACGCACACCCTTCTCTGGACGAGAGGAGGGGAATTGCGGGGGATGCTGAGTCCAATTTGTCACGCTTGTCTTTGCTGTTTTCCCTGCTGTAAATTGATCCTCTATCCTCCGGCCCCCCTCCCTCCCTCATCCTCCAACGTAAACAAATAACTCTCCTTAGCTGCCCTCGCACACACACACACAGAGACATACTTCACTGACAACCTCTGGAGTCTATTTATATCGGTGACTCGTTTTCCGGTTTAAGTGCTTAGTAGCGCCAGTCAGCGCCATGAAGTCCCCCGAATCCAGCTTTACGCGCTTATTTCATCCTTCTGTCAAGGAGTCTCTCGCTCCTCTCTCTCTCTCTCTCTCTGCGATAACGCTCAGAAAGTCACACAGCCGTGGGAAAATTCCTTCCCCCCCCCCCCCCCGTGTCACCTCTCCGTGTTTAAAAAATGGGGCCATTCTATATTTGAAACCCAGCAGCCTTAAAAGGCCGCATGATCCAAAGGCTGCGGCGACGTCCTCGGGTGTAATGGGCTTTGGGAGAGGATATCAGGAATTGCATTGAGGTCTAGCTTGGCCTCCCAATCGGAGATTTAGGACAGTCCTCAGACACGGCAAGTCAGACGGAGCTCTGCCACCGTTGTCAGCTGTAACAGCGACGCCAACCCCCCCCACGCCCACCCCCCCTCTCAGAGACCGCAACTCTCTCAGGGACCCCAACTGGCCCCTTCCACGGAGACGGAGAATGGAAACTAAAAAGGCCTAGCCTGACAGGCAGCATCCGAGCCTGTCGAAGAAAAAAAAGACTCTTTCAGGCGCAGACTCTCTGACTGGTGAACTTTTTTCCGTCTTTTTCAAACTTGGCTCTGCAGCAGCTCTCTGTAGCCCGGACCCCAGAGTCACCATGAAGCCACGCCGAACCAGCGCCATTCTCTCTTGTGCCATGTGGCGGGGGGGAGGGGGGGGGGGATATTTGCACGTGAGTCTCCGATCTCGTATTAGCTGGGATTCCCGCGCAGTTCGACTAGTGGAGGGGCTCATTAGCGGGACGCTTGTCCGTGTCGCCTGCCTGTGTGTGTGTGTGTGTGTGCAGGGCACGCTGGGATAGACTGTTAAAGACTGTCCTCCTCGACCTGCACAAAGAGCTCACTGTGGCGCGCAGTCTGCCGTCTCCCCCCACATAATCAACCATGAACCCCCCGGAAACAAAGGCCTTTGATTGGGCAACACAAGGACCAATAAGAGGCCCCCTGATTGGCAGGTTCATGTTAACTTCCCCTCGTCGGCAAACAATGGATGCTCTTGGCCCCGCACAGATGCCTGCCCTCCACCTCCTCCTCCCCCTCCTCCCCCAGTCCCCTTATTTTTCTCCTCCTCTTCAACTGTGGGGTTTCAGCCAAGGAACAGCTCTGTGAGAGGAAAAGGTCGGAAGTCAAGCACTCACCCCCCTCGTCAATGGACGCTTTTCTCTGCTTCAGTCGAGACCTTGATCTGTTCTGGAGCGTGGGTGTGCGTCAAGACCCCACATACATACTCATATCCACACAGCCCCGACTGGGATTGGAAAGGTGTTATCAGATTTCCCAGTGAAAGCCTGATTTTGGATAGGATGAGACATTAGTTTCAGGGACTGAAGCCAGGAAAAACATTTAGATGTAATGGGACAGCGTGTGTCTGGAACGCTCAATGTGTTGTGTTGATGTGAAAAATATGCTCTCAGACCTTCTATAAATAAACAATCTGTATTGTTTGCGCAGGGCTGAGTCAAGATAGCACAGTTATAGGTGTTGGCAGGCAGCGCGTTAGATTAGTCTGGGTCACTCAAAGAGCATTTGGACCGAGCTCAAACGCTAGCTGGAAGCTCGCCAGAGCCATAATCATAAACATATCCCTCTCAGTCGGTCTATAATATGCTTTGTCTGGGAAACAGGAGAGGGATGAAACATGACATGTTTGACACTGCGTGCCCACAAACGGCTTATTTTGGAACGTTCCCTGGAGGAAACCTGAATGAGGAGTTCAAAGTGTTTTTTGCGTAAGCTCCAGTGGAAGCGGGCGGCTCGTTTCACGGACGTTTAGCTGAGGGTGGATCCCCTTCCAGGACTGGGGAGGGGAGGGGAGGGGAGGGGAGGGGAGAGGGGAGGGGAGGGGAGGGGAGGGGAGGGGAGGGGAGGGGAGGGGAGGAGGGGAGGGGGGGGAGGAGAGGAGAGGGGAGGGGAGAGGAGGGGAGAGGAGGGGAGAGAGAGAGAGGGGGGGAGAGGGAGGGGAGAGAGGAGGGGGAGAGAGGGGGGAGAGAGGAGGGGGGGAGAGGAGGGAGGAGAGGAAGGGAGGTGAGGGGAGGAGGGGGGTCTCCTGTCTTCCTTGCCCACACTGCAGCCCTAAGGGTTGCTTAAAAAGGGGAACTTGAAAAGTTCAAGCGAAACGTTGACAGCGAATGCGATCTTGACGGAAACGGGATACTGATGGACAGTTTGTGAGTGGAAAGGGGAAACTGGTAATGCCAGTGAAAAGCACGCCGAGGTCAGCCTAGGCTTCTGCTCGTGCGTCTCTTCAGCCCTCAGTCAGCCGCTCTGGTGATTGGTCTCCCGTTCTCATTCTGTTTGACACGTTTGTGCTTCACGACAAGCACCGAGTTTTACCAAAAGAGACCGATTTGAAAGTCACTTTAATGTCCTCTCTTTCTCCAAACCCGTTAACCTCTCAACCCTTCCCCTGGGGCATAAAGCTATTTTTGGAATCTTAAAACGGTCATCAAGTTTTTTAAAACCTTTTTTTTTTTACTGCCTCTATTTAACGAGGGGAGAAGGGATCTATCTTTGGGCGTGAGGGTGGCGGCAGCACTTCCAGACCATGTTCCATTTCACGCCTGAGTTCAGACATTCCATTTTAATTGAAGAAGCACGCCCCCCCCCTCCTCTCCAGAACAGACACCATCCATACCTGCGTCTCTCAGATGAAAAACACACACAGCTTCTACCAAGTGTCCAGGCTTAGCATCTGTCATCTTCTCGGTTATTTTTGTCGCCGTCCCTTAAGCCCTGAGAGAGAACCAGGGTAAATATACCCCCCGCCAAAACAAAAGTCGCCCACAATCGAAAAGTCCCCATGCCGCATTGCCTGTGTAAAAATCCAATTTCCTCCTCGTAACCAGTGTTGTGTGATGTGCGAAACGGGTAAACAACCAGATTGGATCTTCATTGTCTGTCAGATTGACGGAAGGAGGTTGGAAATAAAGTGATCCGACGACCGGATCCAGTGTCAGATCCAGTGGGCAGATCCAGATGAGATTCCACAGCTAAGCTGGCAACTGAACTCTCATCTCCCCACGGGAGCGAATAGATATAAAGCCCCGTGAAATGACTGACTGGATCAGATAACAGACCAACACCACAGGCACGGGACTCGACTGGATTTCTCTCTCTCTCTCTCTCTCTCTCTCTCTCTCTCTCTCTCTCTCTCTCTCTCTCTCTCTCTCTCTCTCTCTCTCTCTCTCTCTCTCTCTCTCTCTCTCGCTCACACTCTCTTACTTTCAGTCATCTCTCTCTCTCTCTCAATCTTTTTTTCTCTTTCTGGCACCTTGTGGTAATGTTGCTATCAGTCTAGCTTAGAACGTCCTATCCAACCATCTTTTCTGTAAAAAGCTTTTGTCACCTTGCCATCGAACCCTCAAACTGGCTTTGTTCACTTGACAAAATCTCTCTCTCTCTCTCTCTCTCTCTCTCTCTCTCTCTCTCTCTCTCTCTCTATCCCTCTCTCTCTGCCTCCAGGCCTGTTCTCCTTTCTTTTCCTACTCTCTCTCACGCTACCCCTGCCGTCTCTGTTTCTCTCTCCCTCCCTCTCTCCCTGTCCTCATCTCTCTCTTCCTTTCCATCCCACTTGTCCCATGGTCCCCCCCCCCTCCTCTCTCTGTGTTCAGTTCTGCCACGGGCAGTCTAGTCAGGAGTCTACAGCGAATACCAAGCTAGCTCATTCCACGCAGCCATCGTCTGCGTGGAATGAGGATAGAGGCTCATGAGGATAGAGGCTGGCCTCTATCCTACAAACGCAGGGAAACAACATGACCGCTCTCCTCTGTGAATGCCAAGTACCCAGGGCTGAATAGAAGCATTTCGTACCCTTTTTAATGATCAAATGGCAGGATGTGCTGTCTCCAAAGACCATTTCCCTTGTCAACAGCCTTTCCCTGGAAGCTAGCCTGTTTGTCGTTACGCTAAGGTAGCTGCCTAGGCTGCTGTGCCCTTCTTTGCTGGTGTTTGGTCGGACTTTGGCATTTCTCTGTTATTGACCTTAGCTGGTGTGTGTCACGGAACAATCTGAGTGGGAGCTTTGGTCCGCATGTGCCTTTGAGGATTTCCCATGAAGCTACTTGAGGCTTGTGATTCATCTCTGCGTGTTTGTTTATACAGCAGAAACAGGCAGACACAGACACAACTATTTCCATATCAGGAATGTTTCACGGACCTCACTGGACCCTGTGTGTCTCTGTTTGTCTCTGTGTGTGTGCGCCTGCATGCGTGTGTATGTGTGTGCGGTGTGTGTATATGTGCGTGTGGTGTGTGCATATGTGTGTATGGTGTGTGTATATATATATGTGCATTTACATTTAGTCATTTAGCAGACGCTCTTATCCAGAGCGACTTACAGTAAGTACAGGGACATTCCCCCCGAGGCAAGTAGGGTGAAGTGCCTTGCCCAAGGACACAACGTCATTTGGCACAGCCAAGAATCAAACTGGCAACCTTCTGATTACTAGCCTGATTCCTTAACCGCTCAGCCACCTGACTCCGGTATATATGTGTGTATGGTGTGTGTGTGTGTGTGTGTGCGTGCAGGTGACAGGCACCATGGGCGGCATGCAGAGCGGCCTCCAGCAGCACCTGGCTCGGCTGGACGAGATCTTCGCCACGCGCGGCGACTACGTCCAGACCCTGCGCTTCATGCAGCAGATGGCCGACAACGTCATCAAGCAGCTCCTGGGCCTGCCTGACTGGGAGCAGGCCAAGGTGGACCTGGCCTCCCTCGCCAGACAGACCTCCCTGGTCGAGTACTACAGGTCCGTGGTAGAACCTCCGACCGCAGAACAAGAAGTCGCAGGTTCAAATCCCCCCTGTATGGCCCCCACCCCCGTCAAGAGTTCCGAAGCTCTGGGTTTGGGACAAGCACGGAGAAGGCTGTTCTTAGCTTTGAGATATTGATCTGGGAGATTTGGTATCGTTCGTGCGGGCGATTTAGAACTGAAATCGGACTCTGCTGGCTGCGCCTCCCATGACTCAGTACTCCTGGTGGCTCCACAGCCAGTGAACGGGCACCTCTGAATTGCCATGGAGCCTTGGTCGAGAATGCAGTCGTTCTCCTCGCTCACACCCTCAAACCTCTGGGAGAGAGGGGTTTGTGTGTGTGTGTAAAGGAGTACTCAGCACATGGAGGCAGGGTTCGGAGAGATGCCATAGTTCTAATCCCCCTCCCCTCCCCACACCCCACCCCACCACATCCGCCCCCAAACCCACTAGTCCCTCAGATAAGGTTTTGTTGCACTCTAATTTGCCCCGTAGAGGAATCCCATCAACAGGGCTGTCTTGCCCCCCCCCCCCCCTACTACTGTGGTACTGTACGACTCTACCCTGTGATGTGGAGGGGGTGGGGGGATAACAGTCTATCTCTCAGAGCATAAAATATTCAACCATATGGATTTAGCCTCATTCATTATTAACAGTCTGGACTCCGGCTCTTAGCATGGCTCTGTCCCGGGCCACAGACTGACCACCATAAGGTTAGCAGATGGCTACAGAGGTGTGCGTGGGACACCAACACACACACACATGCCCACGTGCACACACTCGCAGGCATGCACATACCAACGGTGGGACGACCTCAACTAATACAAGTTGACAACTCATACATATGGTCCGAAACGGCCTCCGCACATTCTGCACCGTCCCATCCTGCAGGGCGTGTCGCACTTGAGGGGTTGGCTGGGCTGGGGGGCATGGGGGGCCATCGGGCAGAGTTTCCTTGGTACGAGACTCCCGCTAGCGGAGGTGGGCACGTGGGCATGGCCGGGGCGTGACCGCTTGTCCTTCTCCCTCCGTCCTCCAGGTGGCTCACCTACCTGCTGCTGCTCATCCTGGACCTGGTCATCTGCCTGGCAGCGTGTCTGGGCCTGGCCAAGCAGTCTCGATGGCTCCTCACCACGTAAGTACCCGGAGCGTTCCCTCCCCCTTCCCGTCCACTTGGTCCCTCCCTGTCTCACCCTCATCCCAGTCCCGCTCCATCCTTCCCTGGATGATGCTCCAGCTGTTTACGTGCCTGGGGTAGGAAGATCGACTCGCTCCACTACAGTGGGCAAACTGTATACAGAATGCTAAGTGGTAACTTTCTGTCAGGCAAAGAAAAAAAAGAAGAAAAAAAAGTCTGCCTTTTATTTATTGATTTTCTACATTTACATTTTACATTTAGTCATTTAGCAGACGCTCTTATCCAGAGCGACTTACAGTAAGTACAGGGACATTCCCCCGAGGCAAGTAGGGTGAAGTGCCTTGCCCAAGGACACAACGTCAGTTGGCATGACCGGGAATCGAACTGGCAACCTTGGGATTACTAGCCCGATTCCCTCACCGCTCAGCCACCTGACTCCCCCATTTTCTACTTCAGCCATCAAAACACTGACTGGCTCACTGCCTGACTGTAAATCAGACTCCAGCTTTCCTTATTTATTTGTCCTTGCGTTTCCCCTCGTACGACAGCCCTCCGGTTGGCGTCGAAGGTTTGAGAGCGAGGAAAGCGGCACACTTTCTGCTCTAGATATCAGGAGGAAATGGGTGTGGTGGGCGGTGGCTGGTTGGACCTGCTTCAGGGGGAATTCAAGGAGGCAAACGTCGTCTAGCGTGTTCCCGGTTGTGGGTCCGTCTCATGGCTCGATGGACGAGCACAGCACCAAAGAAATCCAGAGATGTTGTCCCAGGCTGGTTTGGTGCGGCCGGTTGAATGGCAGTGACGTTATATGGGATTAGCAGGGATTGGTGCGACATCGGCTGTGTCACACCAGGGGCCGGCGGGATCTGGAGCGGTGCCATCGTTGGGGATTAACACCTCTCCGATCGACAATCTCTCTGAGAAACTTGTGACTCGACCTCGTCCTGGCTGCTCGTGTAAGGCACATGGGTTCCGCCACCTTCCACTCGGCGTGTTCTCGCCATCCCAGCGCGGAACCGCTTCAATTATTCAGGTTCCTCCATCGTTGTGGTGCCATGGGACTTGTGAAGGGGTTTCGGTGAAGAAAACGGAGAAAGGTTCCATGGAAGGGACGCGGCTACTATCAGAAATAGACACACTGCCTTTTCTTTAACACACACACACACACACACACTGCTCGCCTCTCGCACACAAACTCAGTCACTCCCTCCTACACGCCCACGTGCCTTCCGGCTCAGCTTCCTGTGGTCCCACCCCCAGGGTTCCCTGGGAGCTTCAGCCTGGCGCCCCCCTGCCGGGCTGGAGGTTCCCCGGTGCGCGTAATCCACCCGGGGGCTGTGTTCACCCAGCCGAGCCCCGCGCTGTCTCTCTACATCAGTCACCGAGGACCCCTTACAGCCAAGCAGCACACACATGCTTGCACTCACCACGTACACACACACTCTTTTTCACAGAGGACATTTACACATTTGGTCTAAATCAGTCGGTTTGAGTATGAACAGTAATGTCTTGAGTTGTGAGGACCTCCTAGTTGTGTGTGTTTGTTTGTGTGTGTGTGTGTGTGAGTGTTCTCACTGGGCAGAGGGTCGCATAGCTCCACTGAAGCACAAGGCCCCTCTGGGTCCATCCTCACTCCGAGGGTTACAGAGGGTGGTCTGAACGGTCCCAGATGTGGGATGGCCGCCTCGAGGTCGACTGTTTGTTGGGCTAGCGTGTCAGTGGCTCTTCATCCACGACCATGTGTGCCTGTGTGTGGCGTGTCGTGTTCCCGTGTGTCACAAACAGGCCCGACCGCGGCCTGGAAACAACAAGCATCGCTGACTCGCTCGCTTTCCCCTCCCGTGACCTGGCTGGGTGTGTCGATTAGCGGGGGCCACGAGGGCGCTACGGCTGCCCACCGGGCGGCCCAGCGCCAGCCACTCAGACCCAGACCACCACGGGCCGACTGAGCCCATCATTACACACCCAGGCAGGGCGGCCCACTTAGCCTTCCACACCACCCTCCCCCCTGCACATCCACACACACGCACGCACCACACAGGCAGACGCACGCACACACACAAACACAAGCAAACGTTTACAAAAGCATACAGTACATGTAGGCATACGCGTAAACATTTACCATTGACACACACACAGTTAAACACAAAAACACTCTCTCTCACACACACACACAGCCACACATGGGCACTCCAGATAGAAACTTCTCGTCACACTTATTTAGTGATTAGTTGTTTGGTTTAACGCTGATCTTGAACATAAAGTACAGCCGTTGTCGGATGAGTCATACTGCAGAGCGGCATCTGAGGCACTCAGTCATGCTAATCGTACTGGTGACACTCTCCTCTTTGTCTCCCCCCCCCCGACTGGAAGTCCATCATGCTGCCGGCGCTCACCGACCGTCGTGACGAGACAAAAGAGGCAGAGAGAGATGGAGAGAGAGAGAAGCAGAGAGAGATGGAGAGAGAGAGAAGCAGAGACAGATGGAGAGAGAGAGAGGCAGAGAGAGATGGAGAGAGAGAAAGAGAGGGAGAGAGCCAGTTAGGGGGGTGTACGGGGAGAGGGGGAGACAGAGGGGAGAGAAGAGAGTGAGCAAAAGAAAGAAAGAGACAGACATTGGGTGTGGGAGAGAGGGACACAGACAGGGGATGTACAGAGGGATAGAAGGGGGCGAGAGAAAGAGAAAGAACAAAACGGAAAGAGAGTGAGTGAGGGAGGGGAGGGAGCGGTACAGCGATGGGAACAGGAGCTCATTATCTTGTCAGCCTGTTGTGAATTAGTGAGGCAGCCAGCTTGATAGCTGCTTGGGGGGAGGTGTGTGTGTGGGGGGGGGGGCAGCACCCCCAAACCAGGAGACAGACTTCTGTTCCAAACCTCTGATTCTACACGGTGAGACTGAACGTGAGCGTAGCCTGGTTAAATGAACGCGCGCAGTCATTTGCTTGACAAGGGATTTTTGGTGATCTTCAATCTGGAGGTGATGGTTGCTCGCTCGGTAGGCATTATTGATCCCTTTGTTGGCATGGGCCTTGGACGCGCACACACACACACACGCATGCTTGTAATCACATCCTGGATCTCATTCCCTGATGGCTTTTTGGTGGGTGGAGAGGAGGAGCAGAGACCCAGGTGCACGAGAGCGTGCACGTCATGCAGCTAACAGCCTCTTATCCCTCCAGTGGATGACAGGAGCGGGATGATGATGACATCTGTAGTTATGTTCAGACACGGCTCGCTACCGAGCGTGCTCAGTCTGCCCTGCGGCGCGCCCCCACCCAACCCCGTAAGGAATTGGGAACAAAAGAATCGTGACCTATGACCTTTGGTTTGGTTGTCGGTTATATGATATCCTGATATTAACACTATTAACACTAGACCCTGTGATGTCCTGGTTTTAACACTAGACCATGTGATATCCTGGTATTAACACTAGACCCTGTGATATCCTGGTATTAACACCAGACCCTGGGATGTCCTGGTATTAAAACTAGACCCTGTGATATCCTGGTATTAACACTAGACCCTGTGATATCCTGGTATTAACACTAGACCCTGTGATATCCTGGTATTAACACTAGACCCTGTGATGTCCTGGTTTTAACACTAGACCATGTGATATCCTGGTATTAACACTAGACCCTGTGATATCCTGGTATTAACACCAGACCCTGGGATGTCCTGGTATTAAAACTAGACCCTGTGATATCCTGGTATTAACACTAGACCCTGTGATATCCTGGTATTAACACTAGACCCTGTGATGTCCTGGTTTTAACACTAGACCCTGTGATGTCCTGGTTTTAACACTAGACCATGTGATATCCTGGTATTAACACTAGACCCTGTGATGTCCTGGTATTAAAACTAGACCCTGTGATATCCTGGTATTAACACTAGACCCTGTGATATCCTGGTATTAACACTAGACCCTGTGATATCCTGGTTATAACACTAGACCCTGTGCTGGTATTTATTTCAAGCCTAGACAGCAAAGCTCCGAAATTGAAAGTTTGTGTTTGTCAATGTCTAACTTGGACTGTTAGATTGATGGTGTTATTACAGCCAGTGCTCTGTCTGTAGCTTGATGATCATGCAATGTGCTGACTGCATTTGTTTCTGTGTGTGTGTGTGTGTGTGTGTGTGTGTGCGCGTGTCCCCTCAGGATGATGGTGTTTGGGGTGCTGACGCTGGTCCTCAGCTGGGCGTCTCTGGGAGCAGACCTGGCCAGCGCCGTGGTGAGTTCCAGCACACCCGTGACCGTCAGGGTGACCACGACCGCAGTGTGGTGATGCGGGGGGGGGTGGGTAACAGTGTTGATGCGAACGAACGGGAGAGAGAGGAAAACGATATAAAGAAATAGGAAACAGATAGGGAGTGAGGGGGAGAGAGATGGGGGGGGGTTAACACATTTTGCGTGCGCGCACTGAGCAAACCAAAAACGGCCGCGAGGGAGTGGTTTTATTGTGAGAGCAATCTCTCCTAAAAGCTCTTCTCCACGGAAGCCCCCCGTGTACGTAAACACAACACATAACAAGAAAAGCACAGGCCTTCTGCTTGAGCGGGAGGTCAAACCGCAACCGTCTCACAGCTCGGTTAAGGACGGCTCCAAAACAGCAGGAGAGGGATCGACTGCTAAGTGGAGCAGAAGGTGAAGGAGAGAGGAGAACAGCACCTGGCACCTTAGCTGGAGGAGGTGTGAAATCAAAAGGATTTTGGTGCCTCCGTCCTCCTGCCACCCCCCCCCCCCCTCCCCAGGAAATCGGGGCCGCTGTCTTCCCCTCTCGGGCGAGGCTTTGATCACACCCCGACTCGCAAAACATAACCCCCGAAACCCTTCCGGCAGTTTGAACGTGCAGCAAGGTTCCCTGTCAAGAAATCGCAACCCAGGCCTCTCCTTCCACGGCCAGGTTAATCACCGCCTCAGGTGTGTTTTGGTCCAGAACACACCGCGGAACACCTTAGACCAGGGGAACCCAAACAACACGGGCAAACGCGGTCTTCCGGCAGGTTTTTCCCCGTGGCGACGTCTGGCCGCGAACGAGCGCGACGGCGTTCCTCACGCCGTGAGGTGACCTCCCCCCCCCCCCGTGGTCCTCCGACAGAGACGGCGCTGATCAGAGGTCCTGTTCGGTTCCTCGCATCCGCTGGCGTCGAAACGAGCTCCGCTCCGTTTCTTTATCCCCGGAGCAGATCAACCCACTAGTCTTTGACTACTCTGTGTGTGTGTGTGTGTTGGGGAGGGTTGTGTATGAGTCACATATTCGCCTAAGGCTCCTATGTTCCATCCTCTCTCTTCTTCTCTATATATATATATATATATATTGTTTTCCCCCTCCAGATGTGACCTGAGGCTGTGGTCTAGGCCCATAGATAGTGTATGATAGCAGCCAGGGGCTGATTGCCCTGCTAAGACAACAGGATGTTGTGTGGAAAGTCAATGTCAACACTGTGTCTTGGGGTTTAAGGTGTTTCGTTTTTTTTTTCTTTTGAAATTGCACGTCTGCATCGCAAGTCTGTATTTTAAGCCCGCGTCTTAAACGCTGCTGTGTTTAGGACCTGGAGCTTGAGGGTTTTGAGGTCAACTGAGGTCACTGGTGTTGGGGGGGGGGGAGTGACAGAGGTGCTGTTGTGGTCTGGGCTTCCGCACTCACACCCTCATCGTGCAATTTGGGTCTCAGGGTTGGTGCCAAGCTTCCAGAGTGGTAGACAGACTGTTATTGGCTGGTCCTTTAGCTCTCCTCCCGGAGCCAATCACACTCACTGCTTCAAAAGGACACATAATTGCAAATGCATGCACATAAAACAGCTGTCCACGAAACCAATTATATATGGTGCAGTACACTGGTTGATAGTGTCAACACTGAGTTTACTGTGTGTGTGGGTGCATGTGCGACAAACAGCCACTATAAATAACTGTTGGAGCCGTTCATCATTCTTTCAACCCTCTCTCACTCTCTCTCTTGCTCTCTTATCTCTCTCTCTCTCTCTCTCTCTCTCTCTCTCTCTCTCTCTCTCTCTCTCTCTCTCTCTCTCTCTCTCTCTCTCTCTCTCTCTCTCTCTCCTCCACACGTTGCCCAGAGATTGCGTGAGGTATTCCAGCTCCTACAGGGAGGGGATGCAGTAGCGGGGTTGATCTCATTAGGATGTAACCGTATCAGGCAGCAGAGTCAGTGGCCCCGGTAGACCAGCAGGGCGGTGGTAGCGAGGCTGCTGGGCTCCTCCTCCTGCATCCACCTGAGTAGAAGAAGAAGTCTGCATCCTGTTGGCTTCCTACATAATACGTGAACGCATACTAAATTCCTGCACGGGAAAAATTACAGACAGAGCAATATGCAAAGATGCGCTCACACACACATACATAAATACACACACATGGTTAGACAGATACATAAATGTATTCCCAAACACTGAGCTTTGGGAGAGCAGACAGTGTTTCATCCCCTCATTAACCGGGCCCCTAGAGGCCCCTGGGGGCTTTGTGCATATTCTACTGGGCCCCAGAGACATCAGGCATTCACCGAATATTAGGAGAGGCAGCCAAACCTCTCTGTTGGTAGTATTGTCACATCTACTCATTGGAAAACATTTGCCAGTCTTTGAGATGTTGCATGTCTGTGTGTGTTCTTCTACTAAACTCCTTCCTCCTCTGCTCCTGGTTCAGGGTACCAGTGACTTCTGCGTGGCCCCAGACAAATACCTCATGAACCAGACAAGGGGCCTCATCGGCCCTGGTAACTTCCTCCAGTCACGCTCATGTTATTGAATGAGACGAGTTATCACGCGTGTTACCCATCGCACTGCCCTTGGGTGGGGAGTAAACGAATTCTCCCTCTTCTCCCGTCTCTGCAGATATCGTTCACTACTACCTGTACTGCAGCCAGACTCTGCCCAACCCCTTCCAGCAGGTACGCACCACACGACTCTGCCTGACCCCTTCCAGCAGGTACGCACCGCACGACTCTGCTCCAGCCCCGCGGCACGGACGAGCCGCAGCGTTCGACCTGTCTGCCCTCTTCGACCACCTTCTGTCTCCCTGCTCTCTCGATCTTTTGCTCCCTTTCACCCTCTCTCTCTTGCGCTCTCTTGCTCTCTCTCGCTCTCTGTGTCTTTCTCTCTCTCGCTCCCTCTCTCCTTCTCTCTTTCTCTTTTTCGTTCGTTATCCCTCTCCCTGTCTCTGGGCTCTCTCTGTCTCTTCTCTCCCTCCCTCTCCTAGTGTCTCTCCAGGGCTCTCTAGCGAGGTTGTTCCTTCCCAGGAGCACCAGGGCGTTTTATTTAGGTCAGGTCACGAAACCGACGAGGGCCCAGTCCTTCCGAGAGCAGCCCTGCGAAGCTCTCTTCACTCCGAGCCGCCACTTGTAGACGTGCCTCCGAGAGTCAATACAGAGCGCCGTGACGAGAGGCCAGGCCGGCGCTCCTCGCCAAACAGGCCACGCAAGCGCGCCTGCAGGCGACCGCAGCGGACCAGACACGTACCCAGGCCTCCCCCCCCAACTCCCAAAGCTCTCCTCGGTCTACACCTCATCCTTTTGTTCTCCCCCCCCCTCTCCCTCCCCCTCCCCCGTCCTCATGGTCACAGGGGCTGAACATGCACACGCACGCAGGACGAAAAAGAAGGGAAAAAAGGCGACGGCTCAGCGAGTCGTTCGCCTCAGTCGCGACAAACGTTTAAAAAGAAGGAAGGGAAGCGTTTTGATCAAAGGACAGTGATTACATCAGCTAGTCTGAGGTAATTGCCTGTGTCCTGCTCCAATTACAAAGCCAGCTCTGCTGACTGCCCCGTTGTCCGATTCTCACGGTTGACGAGATTCGCGGGTCGACTCTCATTTCCATTTTCCCAAATCCACAGATAAAGCAGAACGGGACATCAATTAGCATATTCATGACAAAAAACAATACATGTTCTAGCCTGGAACCACTCGGCTCCCTTCTGTGGTACTGTGGCCGGTAAATACAGGGCTGCTTCGCCCCCTGCTGGTGAAGGGACATCGATGATGGAAGGAGAGCCCGCCTCGTGTTGTACGCTTGACAGCAGCAGTGCTGACGCTGTGTGTTTCCGCAGTCCCTGACCGTCTTCCAGAGGTCGCTGACCACCATGCAGATCCAGATCCAGGGCCTGCTGCAGTTCGCGGTCCCTCTCTTCCCCACCGCAGAGGTGAGCCCCTACCCCCACCACCCCATCCACTCCCCCCCCCCCCCTTCACCCCCTTCGCACACAGAACGACTGAGAGCCTCGTACACTTTCATCCAGAGCGAAAGGACAAAGGGCGCATGTCGAGAAAAACCAATACTTGCGGTGCCCAGTTCTATCCAGTGGTGAGGCGGACGGCGCCAAGGAACGGTTTGTCTTTTACGAGGGCACAACATCGTACCTCAACATCCGCAGACGCGTCAGCGGTCTGACGTCGTCGTATCTCAAATACAACACACACACACACGCACAGGCTCATTTCACCACGACAAGTCCCACTCCCCACCAGAGCCTGCTCTTCCTCCTCTTCCTCCTCCGTGTGGTGGATGAAGATCTGCCTCTGCTTGCTCCGTCCTCCACAGAGAGACCTGCTGGGCATCCAGCATCTGCTGAACTCCTCGGAGACCGGCCTGCACCAGCTGACCGCTCTGCTGGACTGCAGAGGACTCAACAAGGTAGAAGAGACGGCCAGCTCTCCCAGCTCCCTGGAGCTCTTCACGCCATCTGGGTCAACGGAACCGCAGCTAGGCTAACGTTCCGACCCGGATATACGCATTAGAGTGGTCCTTCTGTTGATAACACCTGATAATGATGTGTGTGTGATTTGTAGGACTATCTGGATGCGTTGGTGGGTGTGTGTTACGATGGTGTGGAGGGTCTGCTGTACCTCTGCCTCTTCTCCATCCTGGCGGCCGTAGCCTTCTCTACCATGCTGTGTGCCATCCCCCGGGCATGTCCAACTCTCTCTCTCTCTCTCTCTCTCTCTCTCTCTCTCTCTCTCTCTCTCTCTCTCTCTCTCTCTCTCTCTCTCTCTCTCTCTCTCTCTCTCTCTCTCTCTCTCTCTCTCTCTCTCTCTCTCTCTCTCTCTCTCTCTCCTCACTGTCTCTCCTCTCTCTCCTCGCTCTCTCTCCCTCTTTCTCTTTCATTCTCCCTCTCACCCTCTAGATATTCTCTTTCTTTCAATCTCCCACCCACCCACCCACCCTCTCTCTCTCTCTCTCTCTCTCCCCCCACCCTCGCACTTATTCACCGCTTATTCATCTCTCCCCCCGCTTGTGCCCGCGCTCCAGGGAGCGAGACTACGACGACATCGACGAGGAGGACCCCTTCAACCCCCAGAGCCGGAGGGTGGCGCCCAACCCCAACCACACCAACCCTGCACAGCTTCTGCAGCTACAGCAGCAGCATGGGGAGTCAGAGCAGCCTCCACCCTCCGGCCCAGGCCCCGGGCCGCGTCCAACGCCCCCGTCTCCGAGTACATGTGGGTGCAGTGAGCGTGAACGGCAAGGCCTGGAGGGTTGTAGAGCGTGGGGGCGGGACACGGGCTGGTCAGAGCGATGGATCGTTGTGGGATTGTGAACCGTGGGTTGAGGGTGAATGTGTCTGGGTTGTGGATGTGTCACTCCTGTTGACTGGGATGGTCCTCTTCTCTCTCCTTCTGTCTTCGTTGTCTGTTTTTTTTCCCCCTGTCTTCTTGCTCATTTCTCCCTTTTTGACTGTCCCTCTCTCTCTCCCTCTCTGTTTCTCTCTCTCTGTCTCTACTTCTCTCTCCTGGTCTCTCTCCGTCTCCCCTCCTGTCTCTCAGGAACCAGACGGCGCTCTTCGGAGGGAACCCGCGCTACGAAAACGTGCCTCTGATCGGCCGAGGCTCTCCACCCCCCTCGGTGCGTTGGGCCCCAGAGGCCAAGTCCTTCATATGATGCGCACCCCTCCCCCCCCCCCCCCCCCCTCACCCCCCGTAACTCCGCCCTTGACCAATCAGCGTCAGTGTGAGAGCAGGATAGTAAAACTGTGTGCCAGGACACGCTGTTGTCTGTTGACAGTCTGGTAGCTGCGTCTGAAACACCAGCTGGAGCCGCCGCCGCTCCAGCTCGATCTCCTCTCCGTTCGAGACGCGATTGCGCTCTTGCAGGCTTCGCGCCTTGCAGCCCGTCCGACCCTTTAACCTTGGGGACGTGGTCTAGTTAGCGCGAGCACAGCACCACGATTAAAACCGGAATATTTGAGTCAGGCCCCGTGGGGGGAGATGACACAGGTGTTTTACTGCGATTGGTATTCCCTCCTTTTAAAAGAGTGAATGTACCTCCCATTGGGACACTATTGGTGAAGGAGACAGAGTCCTGTTTTTGGACTGATTCATCTTTCATCAAGCTTAACCTCTCAGGCATAAAGGGCCTGATGGATTATGAAGAGACAAAGATACTGGTCATGCATTTTTACTGGCTTTTTGTATTTTAAATATCCTCTCTGGGATCTCTTTCTTTCTCTCAGATATTTTGAAATTACAGTTTGAATATGTGTTGTCAGCGACAAAATGAATGCTTCTTTTATCCGAGACAAATCAGTCATTAAACCTCCCCCCTCCCCCAACTGCAACTCTACAACTCTATGCTTTTTCAGCTAACAGCTTCTTTTTATATTTTTTGTTTGTTCGTTTGTTGTTTCAATGTTTGTTTGTATCTTTCATTTCCGACTTTCTTCTTTTCGTTAATCAACTTATGGAGGTATACTCTCAGCAATATAGAAACAGAGTAAGTCGTTTTCTCCTCCTCCTCTCATTCTCCTCCGTTCTTCTGGGTCTGCTCCCGATTCGCCTTCCCTCTCTCTCCCCCCCCCCACAATTTCCTTCATTTCCGTTCTACTGACCTCCATGTTCATTTGGTTCCACTGTTTTCCTATCCCTCTGGCATGGCTTTGAACTGCTAAATCTTCCTTGTCCTGCTCTCATCCTCATCTCCTGTCTCTCCCCCAGCCAGATCTGTCTCCCCCTACTGTTAGTAGGGCTGTACTGACGTCGCCACACCGATACCCCCGTACTGTATTTCACCCCCTAAACTCGTTTGGAGGGACACAGTCGCAGGCCTCAAGTGCATGGCATAAACCTCCCGTGTCTCCAATTCTATAGCCGGTATCCCCATGAGGTGCTATAGAATGACAAGTGTCCTATCCCTTCACCCGTGTCTGAGACCAACTAGGGAGTCTGCTAGGAGAGGACTGAGGGTGTCTCTCAGATCCCCTTCACTCTCAGTGCCCTGTCCGAGTGTGAAGCCCCCACTGTCTGGTCAGGCTAGGGACTGGTGTGTCACTGTATGTGGTGCTGGTGAGGTGATGCTGTGTGTAATCCTGTGCCCTGCTGGTGTCCTGTCTCCCCGCAGTACTCTCCCAGCATGAGAGCCAACTACCTGTCCATGACTGAGGACCAGATAAGACACTTTGGGAACGACTTCCAGGCGTAGAACCTGCTTCTTCTTCTTGTTTTTTTTTTTCTCTCTCGGAAAGGGACTCTGGAACCAGGTGTGACACACACGCACAACCGTGAAGCATCTGTGTGACTGTGGCTGTAGCACACACATACACACACATCCTCTTGTCCATTCTGCGAGACTGTGGGATGAGGGCTGGTGGGAGTCCATATTTTCATTCCAAACTGTCAGAGCAGCTTTTGTCTGTGACCATGACGACAGACCCACAGCAATGCAACCATCAGTGCAACTATTTGTTGTGTTCGAACAGGTATTCTCTCCTCTTTTTTCCCAGGCTATAGCAGAGGTGTTGTTAAATCGTTGTAGTACTACTACCGGGATAGTTATCGCTTTAGATTCAATCACTGTTTAGTCTTCCGCCCTGCTTTTAAACTGATACCATAAAGCATATTCAATTAGAATTTACCTTATACTTAATGACTTTAAGTAATGTCATTAAGTGTATCATTAAATGTATCATTTTCACGTGAATTGGGTCTTACTTTTCAATGTCTGAAGTAGCACTGGAAATGTGTGTTTATGTGAGAAGATGGGATCCAGTGGGGCAGTATTCAACTAGGTGAGACGACTACTTTAACAAAACAAACAAAACAAAAATGCTTTATTGTGACAAATGGTTATGATACTACTGATACCCATCATTTTTGTCTGTCTATATTGAGGTGAAACATATAAAACATGGACGCATGTTGCCGTGCCTATAACAACCTCTAATTCTCTAAACCAGATTTTTTCTACCCAATTCTCTGTTAGTCTTCCTATTAGAAATGTCTATTATCGTTTTCTTGCTGAAAGAGATTCTCTTCCGACACTTGTTCACACACTTGGGCACTGGACTGGGCTTGTTAAGTCTTTGGAACAGTTTGTGCGTACGATGAAACGCAGATCTTAGTGACAGATGGGACTGGAGAGGAACAGGACTTATTTTATGATCCCCAGAATGCAGTACAGGTTCATCTCTTACCCTTCATGCTTGAAGCTTTCTGCATGATAATCCTTTGGACCTCTTTTCAAAGGATTTGTCAGACCACCATTCCATGTTAAGACCCCCCATATGTTCTCAGAATTCACACTTGCACGCACGCACACACACACACACACACATACACACACACACACACACACATGCTGATCATATCTCTGATGTCCATCAGTCTCTGTTTCTTCCCCATGATAAACGTTCTACACCGTTGGCAGCACAGACAAGGTTAGCGTCACCGCATCAGTTATAGATCTTAGGAATGGTTTCACAAGGGTAAAAACTATATACGCTAAATATTTCAAACCAACATGACTTCTGTAAATATATTGTACTATAACAGATGGTTGTCTTTTTTTGTAGAATTGTATTTCTCTTTTACATTTTAGAGTTGTCAGAATGTGCCACAGGTTGTGTGATCTCAATAGCTTGTTTTATACCAATAAAGCCCTTAGTTTTGCTCTGCTTCAAGAGTTTTGCTCTGCTTCAAGAGATACTTTTCATTTTCAGAGGTCATTGATGGCATTCTAATTGTATGCATATTTTAATATCATATCGTCATCATTTTTGGTCGTCACTTGTGCTGCTGAAAGCGTTCACAGTGAAATCCATTTGTTCACAAATCAATCAATTTTAACTTACTAATGATAATTGTCTTCCGTTTTGAACAGACTGTTTTCTTATATTGTCTAATAGTTTTTTAATTATGTAGGTTTCTTGTTACATGTTTTTTTTTTTCTCCAGATTGGGTGCATGTGAAGCACCGTCAATCTTTGAGAGAGGTGCTTTATATGTATGTAACTGTGAGTTGATAATAAAATGCTTTTGAGTATGTATTGATGCTGGTTTTGTTCACTGTCTGATCAGGATTGACACGAGTGATTGATTTTCACGCCGTTTGATTGGGACTTCTGTCAAAGTGGGCGGGCTCAAGATTGGATGAGGGCGGGGAATGTTGCTAGGATACGATAAACCTCTATGGGTGTTTGGTGTTTGCTTCATCAGTAGGGAGAAACTTAATGTAGCAGGAATACCAACAATATAACGCTACATTTGGTTGCAATTTATCTCCAAGGGGACAGGTAGGAATACAATAGCGTTCTCATTTAAACTTTAAAAGCAACATCAATGCCATTTTAGTAGGGGGGTTAATTAGGGTAGCCTATATAGCCTATATGGTTAGCTTAGCTAGCGTAAGGGGTCCCATTATCGTCCACCTACTGTAACTCGCCGATATGTAGCTACTGTTCACCTTATATTGCTGTATACCAAATTACAGCCTCTTCGATATTTAAATGTCTAAACACGCTATGGAACCATGCGTGTAGCAGCTTGCGCAGCGTCAAACTTGACCTTTCTCTATTGAAATTGGTTGGACGGACTATAATGTCTAACGTAACGGCAAAAATGAGGAAATAACATTCCTAGGCATATCAGTATTGGATTTTACAATGATGAGATGACGCTGTTAATGATCTCTATTAAGGCATCAACATGTTAAAAGCAAACCAGTCTGTAGCTACAAACTAGATTACTAAAATAATAAAAAAATGTAGGGAAGGCAAGGCACCCATTGAAATGGACCTACCCTTTGAATAAGTGCCTTCCACAATACCTGAACGTCTGAAGTTTATTGGTGTTACTAGTCCTTAGAGTCTTTCTCTATTGTCCCAACAGGATACATAATGGAGATAGTTTATGTCTACGTAAAGAAGCGCAATGAGTTTGGCCGGCAGTGTAATTTCTCAGACCGGCCAGCTGAGCTGCATGTGGACATCCTTCCAGATCCTTCATTGGCTGCCAGCTTCATAGAAAGAGACCCCTGTGATGTTCCAATACAGTGTACCCAAGAGATGTCTGAGCATGAGGTGCTGTTTTTATGAGTTCCACAAGGTGTTATCTAACCTCTTGTTTCAGACACAAATTTACAGCACACTGCAGGGTTACATTTGGGACGTGAGCCAGGGGCCTTAATCTGGCGATACAAGGGGCCTCAGGAAGACCAAACATTCAGCATCTGGCTAGCCTTCTTTGCCTACATTTGGTTCCACATCTGTTTATCTAGAAACATGACCCCGTCTGTAAACAGCCCCATAATCTAAAGCCATGAGCTGTTTGTGTCCCAACATTTTTTTGGGACCGTCTTCTCCTTTGTAGGTGAATACAGAGCGCTTTGAGTCTGTGAGCCGGGGGATCAACCATGTGGAAGGGGGCTGGCCCAAGGATGTCAACCCCCAGGAGATGGAACAGACCATCCGCTTCAGGAAGAAAGTGGAGAAAGACGAGTTTTACGTCAACACCATCATGCAGCTGGGCAGTGTGAGTGTCAGCGGTCACGAGTCGTCAGCGCAGCACATGTGCCAAGTGTCACGAGTTCAGCTTCCTGTTTAGTTAGGAATTCCACCTTCCAGCTCGCTATCCCATATCTCAATGGCTGGTTCTGCAGGGCTAAGAAAAGAGAAAAAAAGAATACAAGTGAGAGCAAGTTTAGACCCGCTTTTCTCCAAGAAGTTTCACGAGCTTGCGGTGTGATAAGACGAATAACACGGTGTGAAGTCCCCCCCAAAAAGTTATTACAGCTCCCGTTTCATCTCAAAGCCCTGTTATCCTCCCCCACAGCAAATGGAGCACTGCATCAAGCAGAACAACGCCATTGACATTTATCAAGAGTACTTTGAGGACGAGGAGGTGGTGGAGAATTCTGAAGAGCAACCCTCAGCCAAAACCATCAATGTTTTCAGGTTCCGTCCTGTATCCCCCCTCGGCATTTACATAACCATGGCTCACAGTGAACAATCAGGTCTTGTTCTGCAGAAGTAGAAATGCCAGGGCAGCTATTGATACCCATGTCTATTAAAGGTAACAGTTTTTTGAATGGACCTTTTCCCCAGAGACCCCAATGAAGTGAAGCGCACAGCCACCAGTGTCTCCTGGCATCCTGATGGTAGCAAGCTGGCTGTGGCCTACTCCTCACTCGAGTTCCAGAAAGCCACCAAAGACATGAGCCTCGACTCCTACTTATGGAACATTGGTATTTGGGATGTTATTTACTTGAAACACTGTCACGTGTTTGCAGCGCTGTTGTATCTGCGAAAGGAAATATATATCTTCTCATCAATATATCTTCTTTTTTGGGCTTCCGGGTTCACTGTTGATGTTCTTCCTGCGCTGTGTTGCCCCTGGCTCTCTCAGATAACCCCAACAAACCGGACATGGCCCTGAAGCCGGTATCTCCTCTAGTCTGTCTGGAGTACAACCCTAAAGACTCCCACATCCTGGTTGGAGGCTGCTACAATGGCCAGATTGGTGGGTTTACTCTCAGAATTCTCTCTCATTGGTCAGCGCCTCCTTTAGGCGGTGTTATCTTTAGTGTCAGTTGAATACCATGTGTCTGTGAAAATGCAATTATGCAGTGCATATATATATATATATATATATATATATATATATATATAGCTTGGTTTGGAGGTGTTCGCTAAAACACCATTTATCTTTCCTGTCTTTGCACTGTGTCACCCTAAGACCCCCCTCACACACTATCTCACGTACATCGTTCCACAGACGCCCTCGGGGCACTGACGTGCTCTGGAAAACCAACAGAATGAGTCTAGTAATAGAATAATTGCATTATCCCTCGGTATCCCAAGGTTCCTCGCGGTTCTTTTTGTGAGGGACGAGAGAGACAGTTACGAGAGCTTTTCCCTAACGAGTGCCAAATGGCTGAAGTTATGCAAGATCCGTGTCTATATCGGTCCAGCCTTTGTCTTGCCGATTAAATCATGCATGTTTGACCTTGAGGCACAAGGCGGTGTGTGTGTGTGTGTGTGCACACGTACACTAAGGATGATATCTATGCGCAGCCTATTGGGACTCTCGTAAAGGGAGCCAGCCACTGGAAATGTCCACAATAGAGCACAGCCACAGAGACCCGGTCTACAAAGTCATCTGGTTGCAGTCCAAGACTGGAACAGACTGCTTCTCCGCCTCCACCGACGGCCAGGTGAGTCAAGTCTCCGTGGCCCTGAAAGGCCCTGTCACCCAATGCCTTTTCTCCCAGTCCTGTAGACACAATAGGACCAGGGGGGCATGACCCCCCCTCTGGGTTCCCCTGCAGCCAGCTCTGAAACCCTGCGGCCACAGGGTGTACTTTCTCTGACCTTTCCCTGGCCATTCATAGCCGGCGGTTATGTAATGGGTCTGTTGACAGAGATTGGCCGACCGCTAGTGGGTTGACCCCAGGCCTGTCTCCGTTCACGGTGCTTCATTTAGCAGACGTTTCGGCCCAAAGCGACGCACAGCATACGCGTTCTCAATGTAAACAGATTAAAAACGCACAGTTCTAAACGGTACCACAGTGGGTTCATGCCAAAGGAACGGTGTGCGTTACCCAAACCACAGTGCAACACCGACATCATGCTGTATCCCAGACACAACATCACAACAAGGTCAATTCCGTGGATGAGTGGTGCCGTCTCTCCCCCAGGTGCTGTGGTGGGACATCAGGAAGATGAGTGAGCCCACTGAGAAGCTGGTACTGGACCCCAGTAAGAAGGGAAACCTGGACAACTCCCTGGGAGCCATCTCCCTGGAGTTTGAGACCACCATGGTGAGACCTTCTAGAACAGTCTCTTGTTGTTTTGAATGCTTAGGATGGAACAAACCATAACCTCAACCGGCTTTAGATACAATTTGAACTGTAGGCACTAACCTGGATTCTAGAATGATTCGCCATACTATGCTTTGTTATGGTACAGCATATAACACATGTAACGACACAGACCTGTCATTTTGATCCTGCTTGTTCAGCCCACCAAGTTCATGGTGGGGACCGAGCAAGGCCTGGTGGTCTCCTGCAACCGCAAGGCCAAGACGCCAGCGGAGAAGATCGTGTGCACCTACAGCGGCCATCACGGCCCCATCTACGCCCTGCAAAGAAACCCCTTCTTCCCCAAGAACTTCCTGACCGTAGCCGATTGGACGGCTCGCATCTGGTCCGAGGACATCAAAGAGTCCTCCATCATGTGGACAAAGTAATGGCCGCCCCCGCTATCCCAGTCCGCTCATATGGTTTGATAAAGGACACATACTTTGAGTACTTTGCATGTCTTGCCTGAAGTCCGCCCACGTTGGCCCGTGCATGGCGTGTGACCAAGCGCACGTATGTTTTAGGTACCACATGGCCTACCTGACCGACGGCTGCTGGAGTCCGGTGCGACCGTCCGTGTTCTACACCGTCAAGATGGACGGCACGCTGGACGTGTGGGACATCCTGTTCAAACAGAACGACCCCACCCTCAGTCTGAAAGTAGGTCCACGCAGCATGTCCGACATACACATTCAATTCCCCTTTAGCAATCCCGGAGGGGGAAATTCAAGCCGTTCAGGTCACTTAGCTAACAGTTCCAGAATAGCCAAGGTAGCACACACAGTAGAAGATCAGCGTTAACAATATCAACAGTCAACATGACAATGTGGGCTTTTGACGCCGTTTTTGTGGTTGCCGGTGCAGGTGTGTGACGAGGCTCTCCAGAGCCTGCGGGTGCAGGACCAGGGTCACCTCCTGGCCTGTGGCTCTCAGCTGGGCACCACCACCCTGCTGGAGATCTCCCCCGGCTTGTGTACCCTGCAGAGGAACGAGAAGGCCCTGGTCACCGCCGTAAGAGACGATAAACAAACCCACCCCGCCTATCGTCGCATGTCAAACCCTTGACTTTGTGTGCATTCGTTTCGAGTAACGCAACCGCCCCCCCCCCCTCCCCGTCTGCTCTCTACGCCGTCAGATGTTCGAGCGAGAGGCCAAGCGAGAGAAGATCCTGGAGGCGAGGCAGCGGGAGATGCGCCTGAAGGAGCGCAGCCGCTCGGAGCAGAGCAAGGAGGACGACGGCGCCAAGGACCACGACGGGGAGGAGAGCGCGGAGGAGCTGATCGCGCGCGCCGAGGCCGACTTCTACGAGATGGTCGACGCTGAGCTGAAGAAGAGAGAGAAGGGAGACAAGCAAAACAGGGTCAGCACCTGTGTGTTAATACAGATCATTGTGACCTCCAATAAAGACACACACACGTCTAATATAACAGGTCTGTTTATTGATATAGACTTATAATTCAGACTGAATAGGATAAAGGGGAGTATTTTCTCGAGATGAGAGGTCATTTACATGATCACTGCTGCCATGACATGACCACTAATAACAGTCTGTCAAAGGTAGGATAAGGGCTTGAAATGTCTCTGAGCCTGACAAGAATGGAATGAATAAGGACAACAATATTAAAAACAAATTCATTCAAGGCGGCTTGAAGGCTTTCTGAAGGGTTTGCAGCTGTAGAGCTGGTGGTGTCGTTTCCTCCAGTAAACGCGTATGTTTTAAAAAGGACATTTCCGTGACAGAAGGACAGGGATAGTAAGACCATTTCGGCATTATTGACCTCTTGTCTGTACTCCGATGCAGTTCTGCTATGTGACTTGTTGTCCCTTCTGTTGTTTTCAGGAGAAGGATGTCTGCGAAGAAAAAGAGGTCCGACTGGGAACACCTTGATTACCACATGATTACAAGATACTACAATATCATCTAAAGTGATCTGAAATAAACATTTTTTATTATCTACACAGCTATGAATGCATCACATACAAGATCATCGATTTGAGTTATTATTCATACTGCATTTATTTCACTTGACTTTATTGATTAAAGGAAAAGTATTTTACTACATGTGTCTTTTGAGAAGTTTGTGGTGCAGTTACCATGAAGATATATAGGGAGTCAGGTGGCTGAGCGGTTAGGGAATCGGGCTTGTAATCTGAAGGTTGCCAGTTCGATTCCCGGACGTGCCAATTGACGTTGTGTCCTTGGGCAAGGCACTTCACCCTACTTGCCTCGGGGGAATGTCCCTGTATTTACTGTAAGTCGCTCTGGATAAGAGCGTCTGCTAAATGACTAAATGTAAATATACATTACATTATATATATACATTTCGATTTTTAAATAAAATTTGCAACAACAAAATATATTTAACGATCATAATACATATTTTATTACACATCACTTTAGGAAACGTCAGTCCTTTGTTGTGTATGAAATTGGGTGTGCAGTTTCATAAGTATTTACGTACGTAGTGTTTGTGACACCAGATGTCGCCATAGCTCTAAACAATGAACATTCGCAGTAAAACTGTATTTAAGCACCTCGGGTAATGCGCGTGTGTACACTTCACTACTGATCTCTAAGGGGATTTAGGAACAACACCATTCGTCAATGACGAGGACAGTAGAGGGAAAGGCTTGTAGTCGGTGGACTGGTGCTGAACAGCACCTGACGATCTCAGTCCTCTTCATCTTAGCTTTATAGATCGCAATTTTAGACATAGGCCTATTGTCTAAACACAGACTAAACGGAATTTTGTTTGACGCGTATGTGAAGGACGCATTATTTGAAAAAAGCGACTACATGCTTCTATTAAATAGATGAGAAAAGGAACACATTTAAAGAAAGTCCCGCTTGTAGTGAAACTATTATAATTGGTTGTTATTTGGCGACGAAATAGCTTAAATATAAGACGAAGAGCAGGTGGTTTTGAGTAGGGGCAATGCAGGTAATGCGCAGGATGTTTGATAAGTGCCCAGTCTAGTATTGACGCCAGTTTTCCACCCAAGTTGAGGGCACTCTGAACAGAAGTGACCATGAAGGACACAGGGGAAACGAAGGATCAGCAACTCACTGTAAGTAGACTAAATGTCTATTTGTGTTGATTGACATTTGATAGGCCTGTGTGTATTTTTGTTGGCATATTGCGCATGGAGTTGGGCATCATTCTTCAGATGTCTATTGTTATTTGGTTTACTTTAATGTAATTCAATACCGTTGATAATGACGATTATAACATTATTAATCTTTATCTCTACAAACTCTGGACAACATACAGTAGAACCTGTTTACTGTATGATATGTCCTGTAACATAGATTTGAATTATTCAGCCTGCTCATTTCAGTTCCCTGGTCTCTTGTCCACTACTGTTGTTACTACAGGCTTCTTGGAGGTTCTGACTGAATAGCACCCTATGAATCTTTGTCATTTTTTTATTACTGTGATACTTCAGCAAACATCCACAGCTGGCGGCACAATCCATTAAGGCAGTGCATTCATACAAGATGCACTGTTCCACTGCACACATATCTTATTGGCGTTATCGATATTTTTCCTTATGACACTGCTCCCTTCTGCCTCTTCAGTTTCTACTGCTATTGACATAGGGATGCAGTGTTACTGTAAGTTCCTTTATCAGCAATAGCCCATACGTTTCCCAGCAGAACACAATGAAATCCCCAAGCTTCCTATATGTTTTTCTATGGAGCGAAGGGAGTAGGGACAATACATGGTAAAATGGTACAATGTCGTCGACATTAGAGGAATCCATGCCTTGTTCTCAAGCAAGTCACCAACCATGCCCCAGGGCTTCTGCTCCAAGAGGGATTTGAAGGCAACAGATGATCCATGTTGTCCTTACTACTATGACAAAACAATAGTTCATCAACACTAGGTTGGGTTTGCTGTTGTCTGTCAAATCCTGTTCAGTATATTTGAGATGGTCATAGGATACAACGGCGTTCGAAGCTCTGACCTCCTTGTTGTTGTTGTTCCCAGGTTGCCTTGCGGATCCGACCCCTCAGCGATGCTGAACAGGAAGAGGCAGCCACCATTGTGGCCCACAGAGTGGATGACCAGGTCAGAGGCCCTCCGCATACTATTACAGCGTGTGTGTGTGTGTATGTGTGTGCGTGCGTGCGTGCGTACGTGTGTGTCTGTATCTCCGTGTGTCTGTTGAAGTATATGTCTTGTGTGTGTGTTTGTGTGTTTGTGAGTGTTGTACTGTAGGCTACTTGTTTTGGGGGGGGGGGGGGGGGGGGGGTTTCCTCAACTTCTCACCCTGTCACAAGGCCTGGTTTACCTCTATAATGGATGAGGAGGGTGCACTTCAGGGTGCAGCATAGCTGGATGAGAGGGCCCGCTGGGGTCCGGTACCACTCACATCTCCTCCCACGTTTCCGAGAAAGTCAGAGGAGATCCGCCCGGCCTCATTTTGAAGTCAGGTGTTGAATATTGGCAGCGTTGTGCGTTGTTGTCAACAGGATGACTCACAGTGCGCTGTATCTGAGGTGAACAGAAGAGTCAGTCGGGAAAGCGACCTTCTGATTTCAGGAGGAAAACACTGTGGATATATGGAAGGTACTAGAAAGAGACCATCAAAAATTGATGTGAGAGTTAACCTTTTCATGTTCCTGTTAAATTTGCCTGAAAACGCCTAAACAGCATACCCAAAGTAAATTGGAAGCTGTTCTTGAACCATTTGGAGTACATGCATGTAAATGATCTCTTTTGAAAGCTGACACTCTGAAGTTATGTCCCCTGTTGTCAGGACCCCTGTCAGTCCTTCTAGTGTTGAGTAATAGAAGCTTGAACACAAGGAAAGTGAAAATTTCTATTTCCGCCTAGATTTTGTTTTGAAAACAGAGGCCTGAAGAGGCCTAGAGGTGGTAGGTATTATCTGGAAGACTAAATTGGACCACAGGTTGAAGCCTTACCCAATTCAAATCAAAAGTCAAACATAATACCACAATATATTCATATTTGACACATGTTTTTATAAGAGTACATCCAGGAATTTTCTAAAAGGGTCTTTTGGAGACTCCAAAATGACCCTTTGTAACCAAGGTCAAGGTCAAATAAAAAGGTATTATTTTTCATAATTGTTATCTCTAATGAAAGGTGGTACTTAGAACTATCATATATAATAGCTAAATCCCTAATTAGTAATACTGAAACACAAAAACTGAAGCATGAACACATTGGAGTGCTTTATCTGATTCCAAGGATTGGCGCACAAAGAACACTGATTCTGTCAACCATATTGCGCAATCGACTGTTATTTTGAAGGCTCCACAGACGCATACAAATGAGGTATTGGCATTTTCAGCTAGCTGTCAGCTACAAGGCTAACGAGCTAATTTCAGAGCCAGTCGAAGCCAGTTCGAGAAATTTGTTTAGAACGAGTGTGGGGGGGGGGCGGGGGGGGGCAGGACGCACAGACCTAGTTGGCTTTAGAGGGCTGTCAACGGGGCATGGAAGCTCCTATTGGGTCGAACAAGGTGTCAATCAAAAGGGGAGGGTTCAACGGACATTTTGAGACCTTCATTTTGTAAATACTCCGTTGATAAATCGGAGAAAATAACACTTTTATGTGAACAAGTTGTTTCTTCCGTCGGCTAACTTGCATAATGAAACAAAGGATAATGGCTATTCATGAACGTAAAACATTGTATTTGGACGAATTACTTTACATGGTTAGATACTTTGAACCCTTGGGACTTACGCAGATCAAGTTTTGATGGCATGATTTGCACACCTGGACCTATTTGAACAACTTAGGGTGAGTACAACTTTTTTCTTTGGCATTGTTGAAGGAATGTTCACCGGAAAAAGACGTTGACTTTGCTTGCTATTGCGACTTGATCTTGAATTGGTTTATTTCAATGGAAGCACAAGAATCGTAGCTTTCCAACGATGTATAACATGTGTAGCGTCTAAAAAATATATTTTTTAGAATTTAGTGCGTCGTAACTGAGGAAGGGGGAGGCAGCATTTTTGTCTCGCGGGCGAAACAGGAGCGTAAACAGAGCCTTTAACTAAGGTTATGAGGTCATATACTATAACAGGCTCTCTAGCATAATTTAAATGCTAATTTGCGTTCTATATTGATGGTGAATAGATGATTCACTTCACTTTTCCCAGGGTGGGGGTTGGCGGGGATTCAGATCTGTAGCCTAGATCTCCTTGGGGGAGTTGTCCAACTCGGTGCTGATACACAGCACAGGATAGGAGAATGCATATTCCTTAGGAGGTACAGTATATCATTCCTAAAATCCCATTATCACCCTGGAGTTGTTCCACTAATGAGGCCCACCTAGCTTCAAACAATGATTGTGACGATGATGAAGGTGAGTCAGGTGACCCTGATGATGATCATGGCCACAGGGGGGGAACGGATGATGAGATGTTTGCGATGGCTCTGTCCCGGAAGACGGGAGATTTTCTGGGAATTGGAAATGATAATCCCTCTGTGTTGTGTGGGAGGAACAGGCTCGCTGTACGTCTCTGGAGCAGCTGAATGATTCTTGGATGACTTAGTCGGCAGGTCCCTGTCACACACACAGAGGGACATCAGCAGCAGGGCGATGAGCCCACAGGGACAGAGTTCGTCATGCTGACACAAACAAACCAACACAGAAATGTTGTTGTTGGTGGTGGCTACGTTGACTACCAACTCTTGACTCAGTTCAAAGAGTTCACCATGTGCATCAAGCGGAATTATGAAAATGCAGGTCCATGAAATGAAATGAGTGCACGCTATATTGTTTCATCTTGTACCGGATATGACAACTTCAACAGAATCCTTTTGTCGATACTGCTGCAGTAAATACTTCAAATTGGAGGTACTGGGAAGTACTGAGATTACCTGAGGTTGTCTTCAAGTGAGCAGCAATAACCTTATTGAAAGGTCTTTGAGGGGCTTATGGACGTCTAGTCTGTCATGAATGAGTGACACATAGGGTTTCACTCACAGACAAACATTTTAAACACCCTCTGCCCTCCTGCACAAATCCACGCCAGTTACACCGAGCTGACAGCGGCTAAAAAGGCCCCCTCCAGACTTGTTTGTTCAACAGTCCCCATATGGTGCCACATGCTCCCAGGTGAAGACAGGCTGAGACAGATTAGCATGGCGCTGCCCGCTAGCCCTGGTAGCAGACAACTCAGTGCTGGGTAATCTAGGACTGAGGAGGATGAGCTCACTGGAGGGGCTTTAGCACAGAGTAAGCCTGCTGCCACCTGCTCCCTGGGGCTTCTGAGCCCAGGGTCCTGTCACAGGGCCCAAGACCGCTCCTTATCTCCAGCCTTAGTCCTAGAACCAGGCCCATGCCCTGGCCTCAGCCTCAAAATATAATTTGTATTTTTATGTAGTATGTATATATTGTTTTTATATAGTATTTTGATACAGTATGAATACTATACAATACTATATAATAGACTAGCTGTGGGCATTATTGGGTAGTTAAAAGACCAGACCAGCTAGTTTGGCACTTTCAGGCCACATCACACCAGACTTGCGTAACCATTCTATTGTTCAACGCACAATAACAGTCTAGTAAGACTCACGGAAGGCATCGGTAAGGTACAGTATGTTTGGTGCTGTAACTGGTGTCCAGTGTTCAAATTATTTATCTGATGATGAATATTAACTGGAAACTTGCAAGAAGTTCTTAACCTTAAAATTGTCCTTGAGGACATAAATAAGCTCAAGATAACTCACTCTGATACCTAAGGTTCAGGCCTAGGAGACAAGGTTTCACCCGAAGCTCTCTCACACACGTAAACACAAACAAGCGCAAACATAGTTCGCCATCTCTTGGATTTAAAGGACCACTCCCTGTGCGTCGTTCACGACACGTCCACACCGGGTGAGAGTGTTGACCCCTCGTTAGCGAGTCACACATATAGAGCACAGGATAAAGGTGGACTCCTCGAGGAGGAGTCACCTGGAGAGTCTCGGAGCCATATATAGATAAGCTCAATCTCTCAGACTCACGGAGATAGCCAAAGGCTCCAGCCAGCAGATTGGACCGTGTGGCTACAAACACAGGCGGCGTGACCGTCCTCGGGCAAGTGTCCTGTGCTGTACTTAGCGTTTACCGGTACAAGGAACGGCATTAAGGACGACGGAATTAGGATGACATCACCCTTGTTGGTGTGCCCCGTTTGCATAAACAACACTGTCGACAACATACATTCCCTGTCAAACCGTCCTTTAGTCAAGTAGACCCATGTACTGTAGTGTTGACAGTGTTACCTTGTGTCTCATGTGGGCTAGCTCGTAGCTAGTAAAACAAGGGGCAGTGGGAGTGTCGTCCTGGCTGGCTAACGTGGTGTTGGTCTGGGTGACAGCTTTAGTGAGTGCCACGCAGGATGTGGCTCCTGTAGCTTTAGGGCCAGTTAACAGGCCCCACTGGCAGAGAAAGACTGTCACATACACACACACACTGAGGAATGCTTTATGGGGAGGCCCTGTCTCCATGGATACAGCCAGACAAGGTTAGGGCCATTGTTTGTGTTGTGGTAGAGTCCTGAGAAGGGGAGGATCAGCTGGACTGGAGGAGAGAGCAAGCAGCGGACAGCTAGGCTGCCCTTCACCCCCTAAGGGGGAGCGTTGGCCGGGCCGAAATACAGTCAACATGTTCCCTCGTGTTGGGGGCCAGGGGCCATTTTGTCTGTGTAGGGATTAGAGACTTTGTTTGTGTGGACTGTACATGTCAAAGCCATACATTGCAAAGTCATTAATGCCGGCTTTGCACCGTGAACTTTTCCCCCCTCGATCTGTTTGTCTGAAAGCTGTTCTTTTTGCCCTGTAGAAGAAACCAGATCCAGACACACCAAAGAGAAACCAGCGCAACACTGTCTTTCAGAAACACATCTCATTGATGCCACACAGGGGAAATTCAGAAAGGAAGACGAAAAAAAAACAGCTCGGCTGTGTGAGAGTTTCTGAAGGCACGCAGAAGCCGGGAAAACAAAGACATGCATTCAGCTCCGCCTCAGCAGAATGCTCACCTGAGAACGAGGTGCCGTGAATCGTCAAATTCCTCCTCAGAGGAGAACAAAGCTGTGAGCCTGAACGTTGCGTTGTTTCGATCGACCTTCAACAAAGATGTCACAATGAAAGGAGATTCTAACGGGCTTCACCATGAATGTGCACAATGTAGACTGGTTCTGAAAAAAAAGGGCATCTCCTTGCTAAGGACCAGGAGACTCTCAAACCATGAATCAAATATTGAGTAAGAAAAAGAGAAGGAGTGGGGGACCATGACGGGTGAAAGAAGTAACTGCTAGGCTGATTAGCATCGACGTTGTTAAAGTCTCCAGTTTCACTTCCTCTCGTTTCTCCTCAGTAGCTGAACGGAGACACAGGGGCGAATTCTAAAATTGAACAGCGACACAAAGAGCTGGTTAGAGGGCCGAGAGAGGACTGTCCAAACACAGAGAGAAGTCTTTTTTACGAGGCTGTGTGTTTGAATAGGTTCTGGGCAGGAGAACAAGAGAGGGGAGGGGGGTGGGGGACTGCAAATAAAACGGTTTTAATTTGATGTAATAGCAAGGCTAGAGATTTATCCTTCTGTCTGACACACACGGAGGGTGAAGCCGGCAATGAGATGAGTCCGTTGGCAAATTGAGACTTAGGTAAACAAGAGGGATGAGGGGCTGCGTCGTGGGAGCAGGTGTGTCTCCTGTAGCCAGGTTAATACGTGGAGCACTAATAAACCGTCTGACCCTCAAAGTGGCTGGTACTGCAGCCTGGTCGGCTTTAAGTGGATCGACTCTCCTCTCTCCCCATCTCTGAAAGCCTTTTCTGAGCTTGTGCGTGTGTGTTTGTTTGAACTGCGCCAGACCTTAGCTCGATCCCTTTCTATCCTTTGCTGGTGTTTCACTTTTTATAGTTCCTGGATGTACTTGCCGTGGTGCGCTAATGGAGTAGGCTAGACGCTGAAGGGCCTAGGCTGCTAGGCATGGCAGGCTTGAAGTGGCGAGGCTTAGAGGTTGGATGGAGGTGCGAGGCTGATCCTGGTGGACTCTCTATGAGCTGCACGACATGGTGCGTCTCTCTCTGGGGTCCGCATCCCACAGAGACAAAAATGAGAGGCAACCTTTTTAAACAAACTTACAGCCCTCCCCAGATTTTCAGAATGTGTCTTTGCTTGTGGGTGCACTTTTGCGTGTGTCTGTGTGTGTGTGTGTGTGTGTGTGTGTGTGTGTGTGTGTGTGTGTGTGTGTGTGTGACAGAGCCAGGGGTGTCTCTGTGCCCGCTGGCAGTGAGTTTGAAACAGAATCAGCAGCAGAGTGATCCTGTGTGCTCTCTTCAGGCCACCTAATATCCCTTACACAAGCAGGAAGCAGGTCACTGCAGGGGTCAGACACGCTCTCGCCTCATTGGTCCACATTACACATCGCAGATCACCTACCAGGAGACAGAGAGAGAGAGACAGAGACCGAGGGTGAAACGAAGGGAGGGAGGGAGCGTTGGAGAGATGCAAGAAAGAATGATTCTATATTCTTTGTGTGTGTGTGTGTGTGTGTATAGACAGGGGAGAGCACCTCCCACAGGCCTTGGTTGCAGAGGGAGGCAGCACCCACCAGGGATCAATGTATCAACAGCAATGTTTACCAGATCGTGGATGCTACAATCTCATCTCAATAATCTAAAAGTCTCAAATTCAAATGGTAACGAACGTAATTCAAGGAATTTTCAATATCGGGGGGGGGGGGGGGGGGGGGGAACGTGGGACGATTTATCCGAACGCATCACACCAGGGATGTGAATCAGCCGGACCATATGACGAGTGTGGGCGTTAAGAGCAGCAGTCCCGTGTGTGTGCTCCATTAGGAGGAGCATGGCGCAGGGCGGCCCTCTTTCAAGCCAAGGGCACTCGGAACACCTCACACTTGCTTCCTGTAAGTGCACTCCAAGGTCCCATTTGAGTGCCGCGTGGAGACCCATCCCTTTCATCTCTCGCTGAGAACTCCATTTGGCTGAGGGCTTTCTCTTGTTCGAGACGCTCGCCTGGTGTGAAATGTCTGTCTTGGGTCTATTTTGTGACATTTTGGGGCGTTCTACTGTATTGTTCTCCCTTCCTCCAACCCGCTAATGGAGGCTTGTTAGGTGTGTGACTCTGAAAGGCTGTGTCTTCACATGGTTCTAAGCAACTTCCTCTGTGGAGTGATTATGGAGCATTTTCAAAACCACTCTACATGGCACTTGGAGGCTATTAAGACTATATTATAGCCCTCATCCCTGCCAGATGAGGGCTGCTATGTAATAGTTATAAGACCAATGCTAATGGTGATCTCAGCTATTATCGCTGATAGCCTATCAGCTATTAGAGACGTTGAGACAAAGTGGTCCAATTTGATTGGCTCAGAGCTGAGTGTGTGAGACACACAGTTACCGGGCAGAATGTTTTTGTACATTCTCGACATAAATCAGCTGCTGTTTCCGAACGCATTGTCCTAGACTGTACCCAAACGTTCGTCCACTGGCAGGCATCGCCATGGAAAGATTCATTAGCAGGAGCAGCTTGCAGCCTTGACTTTGTTTAAGGTTCCTTTGTTTCGAGTCACCTCCCGCCCCCATCGGCGTGTGACGCTGTCTCTATCATTGGGACTTGTCCTAGTTCCCTGTGCTCGGCTGACCCCGTAACGAGTGTTTTAACCTTATGTTCCATGTGGCTCACATGGACAGACCATCGTCCACTAGCGCGTTCATTTCAATCAATCAATTTGTCGATATGCTTTTAAAACGCAGGCCAGTTACGATACGACCACTCAACTCTTGCTTGTACAGCAGTGTCACCCCGACTCCTTATGAGGTCTGACACCTCAATGCCCCCCCCTGACTGACTTCATCGCAGATGTCTTCCATGTTTGTATTGACCAAGTGACTCCCGCCAGGACAGAATTGTGAGGAATGTTGTTCTAGACTCTAGAGTGAAGTAAAAGTCACATGAATGCCAATATGACTGCAACCAAATCAGATCTGATTCTGATTTAGGACAAACAATGAAAGTGGCCCAAATCCAAGATTCCATGTTATTTGTGCTGGTTATGAGTCATTATGAGCAAAGAAACACAGCCTACGATGAGGACCACTCGACTGCAAGCTTGTTACGGTGGCGAACGAAATGTATTTATTTCCTAAAAAAATTCCTGAAAAAAAGAAATGACATTCCACTCATCCAAACAACCTCCCACGTGACTCTGCATGTCCTTGGTTCCAGATCAATACACCTGGCACATTTCAACTTCATACAATGCCCGCTTCTCGAGTCAGACAAACAGAGTTTTCTTCCTTCATAGCTAGATGACATTGAGGGTGATGAGGTCCTCCTTCCCTCAGTGTGTATGAGGGTGTTCCTCAGCGGGTGGCCAGTGTCACATCAGGGAAACGGTGGACCGGAGTTTCTCTCTCCAGCTTGGAAGTGGATTCAGTCAATCAGACTGCTGTTTGGCTGGCTCGCCTTGCCAACATGTCGTCTCTTTGATCTTGATCAGTGTACTGCCACGTCCCTGCTCAGGGCGTGTCGGGGCCTGTGCAGCAACAGCCCTCGTCAGACTACTTACACTAAGTGACTGTTTTGCTCTGGAATAATGAATGAGGTATGAATGACTGGTACAGTATGATGACTGGTATGATGGCTGGTACAGTATGATGACTGGTATGATAGCTGGTACAGTATGATGACTGGTATGATAGCTGGTACAGTTTCAGTCAAGACACTCACGTGATTGATTTCACCATTTATTCTTACACACGACAAATGGTTTTACATTGGCGGAATGGATGTACATGTGGAAGCGCTCCCTGCCTTCACTGCAGCATGTATGACCTGAGGCAGGGAGCAACGAGTTCAATCCCCCACAGGGAGCACAGACAGACAACATGGGGGAGAAGGGGACGGTGGTGGGTGGCAGCAGCGCAGACAGCAGGTACGACGATGCGTGTGCGTGCATGGAGCGTCTTTATATCGCCGCCTACCGAGCTGAGCCTATGGGCTGAGAGCACGGCGATGGGTGATATGACGCGCGCTGCCCGAGTGCCATGCCTGAACCTGCTTCGCTCATATAATGACTGGTATGATGGCTGGTACAGTGTAAGGACTGGTATGATGGCTGGTACAGTGTAATGACTGGTATGATGGCTGGTACAGTATAATGACTGGTATGATGGCTGGTACAGTGTAATGACTGGTATGATGGCTGGTACAGTGTAATGACTGGTATGATGGCTGGTACAGTGTAATGACTGGTATGATGGCTGGTACAGTATAATGACTGGTATGATAGCTGGTACAGTATAATGACTGGTATGATGGCTGGTACAGTATAATGACTGGTATGATGGCTGGTACAGTGTAATGACTGGTATGATAGCTGGTACAGTATGATGACTGGTATGATAGCTGGTACAGTATGATGACTGGTATGACAGCTGGTACAGTATAATGACTGGTATGATAGCTGGTACAGTATAATGACTGGTATGATGGCTGGTACAGTGTAATGACTGGTATGATAGCTGGTACAGTATAATGACTGGTATGATGGCTGGTACAGTATAATGACTGGTATGATAGCTGGTACAGTATGATGACTGGTATGAATTACTAGTACAGTAGAATGACTGGTATGATGCCTGATGCAGTAGGATAACTGGTTTTATGACCCGTACATTGTGACTGGTATGATAACTGGTTCCGTATAATGAATGGCAGGATAATTTTTACACTTTAATGACTGGTACAGTATAATGAAATGGTACAGTATAATGACTGCTATGATGACTTAATGGCTCGTTCTCTATGATGAGAATGTACCTGTTTGCAGCTTGGAGCAAGACCTCGGTATGCCGAGCATTCACAATGGAGACGTGTTCAAAGAACGAGAGAGATGGAGGCTGAGAGCCTGTCTCACCCTCCATGTCCTGACCTTCTGAGACCTCTGGTTGCCTAAGTGGTCAGTGATCCTATTGCAGCAGTGTGTGTGTGTGTGTGTGTGTGCCTGAAGGCCTCTGTGTTCATGGGTGTGTGTGTGCACGTGTATGATCTCTGATCCCTCTGACACAGACGGACAGTAGACTGCTTACGTAAGCGCAGGGGCAAAAGAGTGACTGAGCTGCAACTAAGCACCCTGTATCGGGTACACGGTCCGGTCCACAGCAGTGCAGCTAGAATGGAGAGCCCCTGAAACGGGATATACCATTGTTGGGGTTCGGGGAAGGATGGGGAGGAGAGGGGGATGGGGGTTTCTAGTTCTAGTTCGGATTGTGCTCTGAAAGGGTTGCCAGGTAAAGGTTGCCAGGTAAAGGTCCTGGATTTTTTCACGATTTCATAACGTGTTCGACAGATTACCTCTTAAACAGGCTCTGACGGTTTGATGTCACGACTTGTGGCACCAGGCGTGACATCATAGAGAACTGGGTAAAGGTTATGTGGCAAGATGCGCACACATGTAACAAGCTGAACTGGTTATCCTCATTCCTCAGTATAAATACCGCCCACTCATGCCCCTCGAACTGCTAGCTTTTCAGTAGCCTAGCTGAAGCCTTGTTTATGAAAGGTAGTCGTAACGTTTGTGACTCAGAGGACCCTGCGATCCAACCGCGGAGTTTGCAGGTGGGCGATGCTGACGAGCGACCCAATGACACCTGTTACACGTGCACGCGCGCGCACACACACACGCACGCATGCAAACGAGCGAGAGCGCAGTGATAGGTCTTTAGGAGGAGAGCATCCCGAAGATGAGAAGATAGATAGAGAAGGAGGGCTGGAGAGACTCCAACTGGAAGATGAAGATAATCCCCCATGTACCTCTAAACCAGTGTCTGTTTTGGTGTGTATTTGTGTGTGTGTGTGTGTGTGTGTTACTCGCAGCTAAGGACAGCTGCTGGGCGCCTTTGAGCGGTGTGAGTTACTGGCCCCTCTCTCCACGGGGCCTCAGACTGCCTTCCAGATGGCCCACCCCTCCTCATCATTAGCCTAATGGCAACAGGCGTCTGTCTGTGTGCGCCTCCACTGAGAGGGGTGCCATGCCCACCTCCCCGCTGCTATGGCAACCCGTGAGTCGCCATGGGGGAGAGGATTAGAAGGGGATGGTGTCACCACACGGACACACACACACACACACACACCCTTTTATTCTTTATCTCCACCATGCATGCTCAGCCGCTTCTACACAAACAAGCACTAAACCCCAGGTACATACGTGTCCCAAAACCCGTTAGCGCAACGCAATCCCTCCACATGCATAGAGATATCTCCTGGAGTCAGACCCCCTGCCCATCTGTTCCTGCTCTACATGATCAGTGTTCTTCCATCACCTTCTCTTCCATGCCACGTGGTTGTCTGGGACTCATCACTATCCGGTGTAGCGTGTTAAAAGCGTGTTCTATCCCACATATGTGGCAAACCATTCCTCTGCCTGCCTGCCTGCCTGCCTGCCTGCCTGCCCGTCTGTCTGCCTGTCTGTCTGTCTGTCTGCCCGTCCTTCTCTCTCTCTCTCTCTCTCTCTCTCTCTCTCTCTCTCTCTCTCTCTCTCTCTCTCTCTCTCTCTCTCTCTCTCTCTCTCTCTCTCTCTCTCTCTCTCTCTCTCTCTCTCTCTCTCTCTCTCTCTCTCTCTCTCTCTCTCTCTCTCATGAGCTGATGTCCTTAGAGGGGGCTGATTACTACTGTGGCCTGTGCACTTCTGGGAAGGGGATGAGTGTAATCCTCTGGTTAGGATGTTTACAGGATGCTCCTCGTCACCAGCACTGGGTTATCAGGGTCTGGACCTGGGCCTGGTGGGAGAGCCATGTCAGCATCACACGGCTTAAGCTCTGTCACCCCCTTAAGCTGCACTCAGTGCTTTTGCTATATCTTAATGAGATGAATGCATGTCCATTACCAGTTTGTGACACAACCACCTGGTTGAAGTTGGAAGCCTATACATTTATTACCTTGAATATTTCTCACGTCATCAATACCTCCATCCGATAACGTTTCGTGTTCATGTGGAGACGTGTACCCGCCTCAATACCCGCATGAGTGTGCAGTACTTGGCATGAGTGTGTGTGTGTGTCTCTGAATGGGAAGGGGTCAGAGAACCAGAGAGCACCAGGCAGGTGAAACCACACCCAGGCCTTCAATTATGGAGCTCGTCTCGGTGGCACCGGCACGGGGCGCCACTCCAGTCAGCGTCGCGGCCCGACGGCAGAACCGCCGGGGCCGTCGGTGAGAAACCCTATCAGCCTTGAGGATCATGATCCGTGCCACCCGCCCCCATCGCTTTTTATAGTGTCGGAATAACACCATCTAACTAATTGGTTTCATGTCGCTGCATAAGCAAGCTGTTGTTATGACTTGAGGTGATGGGTGCCATGCCTCGGCATTAATATTTCAAAAAGCTTCTCGCTCCCGTTTATTCTTTCTTTATGCTTGCCGGTGTCTAAATTCACGCTCCCGCCCTTTGTGTTCGGAAGCTGTCTCGAGCCTCGCGTTTAACTGAGCGGCGGCTATGCGGGTTTGACATCTATTGTTGCCGCTTGGCACCCTGAGGAAAAGAAAGACGTTACTTTGTCTGGGCCGTCGAGCAGGAAATTGCTTTCCATTTCAGCACGCGGCGCGCGCGTGTGTGTGCATGTGTTTGTCGGGCCCCGTGCCCTGTTTGCGTCCAGCCGACTGACGTGTCCTTCGTTGGGGGCATCAATAAGTCAGGAGTGAGGGGAAGTGAAGCCAGGCCACTGGTTAAAGCAGACATACAGGCCCGGCCATTTGCGCAGTGGGGAAATCGTACCTTGACAACCCCCATGTCATCTGTTATCTCCACTGGGCTTGAGAATATGCTCAGCGGGGGGAACACCTGTCCCTGACAATGGCAGAATAATACGCTGTTCTCTGGGAAAGCAGGTTGGCAGTCAGGCTGGTGTACCTTGGGTCTTGGTTGTCGCCTCAGTGTGATTGAGGACTGAACGGCAGTGAACTGTACTGGACTGTTTGTGTGTGTACTTTACTACCGCTGGACAATGGTGCCACAATACACACATACACTGTTTACCCACTGCTTTGTCAGTTGGGTTGGTTAACATCAACTATGAAGTCATCTGTAATATTTGATTGGGAGGGGGGGGGGGGGGGGGGGGTAGCACGTATTGTGTCCGGTTTGTTTGCGGTTCGGTTGCTGTGCAGTTGTCCATCGCTGGGCAGATCAGGGAATGGATGGAGAACTGATTGCTTATTGTCCTTCCACTTTCACCTGTAGCTTTTTGTGGTGATGTGGGCTGGGTTGAGACTGACGACCACCACAGAACTACCACCTTATCTGCTGACTAGCTCTGTCAAGGCCAGACTTTACACAGTGTGGGAGTGTACATGCCCCTTCCCATGTGGTCAGCCAAGCCTTCGGCCGCCCTGCTTGTCCAGACCTGCTGGTTGAGGATGAAAGGATATTGTGTGCATGTGAAAGGTCAATGTTTGTATCCATAGCTACACAGTCCCAATGATGTGAAACTGGTGCTCCCAATCACTCCCAAGACATCTGGACCCAAGCTGATTGGCCGGAGGACACTTCAAACACAACGCTCTGTAGGGATCAACAGATCTCTGTAGGGCATACTATACATGGATATCTTATCTTGTGCCAACCCAGCCAGTCAATACTTTCTTTTTATTAACTTAGGAATGGTCCATGTCCTACTGTTCCTCGCATAACTGTCCTACATCTTTTATTACTGAGCTACCCACATCCCCAGTCTTTCAGGCTGTGTGCCTACAGGGTGTTTGGCATGTGTGGAAGGGAAAAAGTCTGTTTTGGTGGAAAGATCTGTTTCCACCAAAGGTATGTCTTCTGTCTACATTCTGGAGTTTAAACACGTTTATCAGTCAGCGGAGGGAAGAAAAAATAACACCAGACAAGAAATAGGACTCCGAATTATGAATAGATCAAAACCACGGAAATGGTATGCTGCAACATGAAGGTCAGAAAGCTCATTTTCGTAATGAACGCAGAGAGAAGGTTGCGATAGGAAACAACAGCTGGCATTGGGACAAGAAGGCAGATGAATGCACAAAGCAGAACTTGTCTCATGTTTCATATGGCCCTGGCAGCTTTCGTCCCTGTCTAAGCACAGGGACTGGGGCAATACACTCAAAAGGAGACATAACTGCAAGAAAATAATTGATGTCAATCATTGTATTAATATGAAGAAAAAAAACTGTATATATTATAATGTATAAGATATTAAAAAGGTAATATAGGGGAAGACCGTCTCTATACCGATTAGGATTTGCCAGTGGTTAATCCTTCGATTAATCCCACACATGGCTGGAAAGATGCATATGCTCGTCTGTGCAAAAGCCCTCTCTCAAAACACACAATGGTGCACACACACAGACACACACGCGCACACACACACGCAGGTTATGTGGTGTGGCAGGAGACACCGAGCAGAGAGATGGAGTGATACTCTTGTGGAAGTCTCTCCCCTGGCCTGGTCACATACCCAGGACACCCTGACTCTGGCCCTGGCCCCGACCCTGGCCACAGACACCCACTTGGTCGCTTACAACAGCCTGTTTCCTGAGAAACCTGAACTGAGTTGGTACGTCATCGCTGTTTGAGTGTGTGCGTGTGTGTGTGTGTACACTGGTTTTAGAAGGTCAGAGAAGAACATGTATTTAGCATTGCAGTCATCAGCCCCTGTCACGACCTGATACTTGTCAGACTTCCTGGCCAGACCCTCGGCGGTCTCAAACACAATCCAGTCTTCTTCTGCTCTCCTGTTTCACCTCCTCTCTCTCGCCACCATTAGTGACAGAGAAAAGAAGGGTTGTAAAGAGAGGACAAAGACGAGCGCTGTTGAAAAGCCGACCCATGTGGCTCACCGGCCACGTGTGCACACCTTGTAGCCTCGGGCCTTACCGCAGGGCCCCTTGGTTCCAATCCACTCTCTCTCTCTCTCTTCCTTGCAGTGCCCCTAAAAAATGCTCTGGGCATCTGTCCCTCTCTCAGGTCCTCACTGTTCCCTCTCTCCTCTCCGACGTGTGCTGATTACGAGCTCAGTCCCCCCCCCCCCCCCCCGCCCTCCGTAATTAGTATGTGTTTAAAAGTCAGATCTCGCCTCTTGAATTTCAATCGAGGGGCTTCAAAGTGAGCGGCCTGGCACTGGAGGGGGGGGATGGGGGGGGGGGGGGGTGTCATCAAACGAGCCGAGTCCGCGCGTCTCGCCCCCCTCGCGCGCCGCTCCCCCGCCCCCCCCCTCGCGCGCGCGGTGAACGCAGCGCGGCGTTTCGACCCCGTCCCCCCCCGGTGAATATTTGAGAGCCGCGTTCCGAGTCCCAAGCGTCGCGTTCGTTAGCGTCCTGCTGGCCGGGCAAAGTTTCCTCATCGGTGGCGGAGGTGAAGGGAACTCGGTCCCCACTCTCCAGCACTTAGCGAGGTGAATAAATATCTCCGCCTCGCCATTTCTCCCTCCCCCCCGGTGTAATTGAATGAGTCGTCATCATTATTATGGTTATTACAGCCCGACAACATGCTGTTCCCTTTTTGTACAGCCCCTGCAGACCTTCGTTGAAAGCGAGCCTGGGTCTGAATGGCCTTAAGTGGGGTTGTTCGTCAGGAATGATTGTGGATGATGGCTCCGGCCTATCTCTCTCTCCCCGGTAAATGCCATGGAGGACACAATGGCCTCTGTCAATCTCTCTGTGTTCAGGGGGGGGGAGTGCTGTCGAGGCGGCGGTGACACTCTCGCCGACGTCAGGTCTTTTGTACTCGTCCCCGTGAGCAGGGTGGCTAAAAAGGGGACTGTCATCCCTTAAATCATCCCTGCCTGCCTTCGTCACGCCTGCTGGACATGGCGTCCGTCCTGCCCGCGTGTGCGTCTGCGGGGTTCACGTTGGGGCCAGATGGTCGTTAGGAGCCGTGGGCGACCGTCAGCATACATTCATGGTTGAGGGTCGAGGGGGGGCCTTTAACCCTTGTGATATCTTCGGGTCATTCTGACCCATCAGTCATTGTGACCCACCGTCGTATTGCAACAACTTTACCGCATACAAAAACGTTTTCTTTTAACCGTCGGGCTGTCTCAGACCCCCCACATTGTGAAGGTTAAAAGAAAATGCTATTTATTTGTTTTTGTATTGGGTAAAATTGGGTAAACACAACGATGGTTCGTTGTGAACCTTTGGGTCATGTGACCCGAAGGCAGCACAAGGGTTAAGTGTTCGGAGGATGCTTGGTCGATGCAGAGGCCATATGGTTGACGAGCCCTGCTGCTGTGCGATAAGAACATCCAGCTGCTGCCAACAAACGTTGAGAGATGGTTGTACGTTGCCTAATGGCCAATCGTTAAACTCCTTCTCTCTCTGCCCCTCCCACTCTCTCTCTCTCTCTTAGATGGTGGTTCTCAGGGACCCTATGGAGGACCCCGACGATATCCTGCGTGCCAACCGCTCCAGGGAGAAGACCTACATGTTCGATGTGGCGTTCGACTTCTCAGCCAATCAGGTGAGAGGATGGCTCCGGAGTGCGTTCGAGACGTCGTTCGCCGGCCCGCAATGTCGCTAACGTCGTTCTCCTCTGTTCCCGCGTAGGAGGAAGTGTATCGCTCCACCACCAAGGGCCTGATTGAGGGCCTCATCTCAGGCTACAATGCCACTGTCTTCGCTTACGGACCCACAGGTGTGTGTGTATTGTGTGTGTGTGTTGTGTGTGCGATACGTCCCGACTGCTTGTTCACACAGCGACCCACTTTCACATACTGTCTGCCTTCAATTTCACGGCTGATGCTCCTGCTGTACGATTACTGCTGAGTAAATGGAGTAAGTGGAGGGCAGCTGACCTTCTCGTCCTGTTATCTCGAGCCCCCGTCCTCTGAGGCTCCACCCCAGCCTCGGTTGTCAGCCTGCGAGGATGTCCTTGAGGGCTAATTCATCCCCCCACACACCGACTACCCAGCTCACTTCCTGTTGTCCTAATATCCGTCGAAGGATTCCAGTCACAATCCATATCATCTCCCGCTGTTTTGATGAAAGCCTGTCCACAGACCGGGCTAATTGGCCCGGTCTGTGGATTTCCTCAGTGAGACGGGAAGCTGATGTCAAGGAGTCCTCCTGGTTTTTTAATGGGGAGGTGAGAGAGGGAGGTGTTGTCATGGGTGACACCTGTGGATGTCGAGCGCAGACGGCAACAGCAGACCAGGCCTTTCCCCAACTGGAATCTCTTCCTGCTACTGTGCCGTAGCTCTGTCCAGCCCTCTCTCGCTCATGCCATCCTCCCCCTCCCTCCCTCCCCCCCTCCCTCCCTCCCTTCCTCCTTCCCTCCCCCTCCTCTTCCTCCCCCTCCTCTTCCTCCAACCTCTTCCTTTACCTTCAATTGTTCATTGCACAGAAGTCATAAAACTCCTCACTCTTCATGTCTGCTCATGTAGAAGTAAACTCAGGGATGTCAGTCCTCTGTGTGCCTGTGTGTGTGTTTGTGTGTTTGTCTGTAAAACGGTCCCAGAGATAAGGTCTCTAACCAAGACCCAAGAGCCATGCTTTTCAGAGAATCAAGCTTGACTAGCTGTAATAGCTGTTGACTCATTTGTGGCGTGTGTGTGTGTGTGTGTGTCTCTATGTAGGTTGTGGGAAGACGTATACAATGTTGGGGACAGACAAGGAACCAGGGATCTATGTACGTACTCTGAACGACCTGTTCCGCGCCATTGAGGAGACCAGCGATGACATGCAGTACAGCGTCTCCATGTCCTACCTGGAGGTGAGTCCGCTTTCGTGAAAATATTACGAAAAACCAAATCAAAGATAGAATAAAACCAATCAAACCTGACCACACATGCCGCTCCCTCTCACACACTGAAACACACACACACACACGCTCTCTTCCTAGCCGAGTTCATCAGAGGTGAAGATCATGACTGGTTGTCATGTGTTAAGAATTGCCCATAAAGGGCCACCGCCCAGATACACAAGCCCACTTTATCTGATAAGATTATTACTGTCAATAAGAAGATCCATCACTGATAAAACTGTTGCTAACCACTGGCCAGTAACATTCTATGTTGTCTGCCTATCTGCCAATGAACTCTCATTGGTTGAGTCCAGTTGGTGTCTGGTTGGCTGAGAGATTATCTCAGTGACTGTGTGATAGAATAATTGATTGTTTGGGGAGTTATAGCAAACCCAGACCTGAGTCTGTGTGGACTGGGACAATATTGACACTGGCAATGGTCGTCTTCATTAACAAACAGCCACTGTGTTGGTGAACACATCATGCTTGATTGCTAAATCCTTTTAATGGAATTAAAAGCAGAGGACAAAACTAAACAGTGTTAATGACATTAAGGAAGACTTGGAATTGTGTTTGCTCCATTACTTTTGGATTAGACTAACGCTATTCATGTAATGGAATTAAAAGAGGAATTCAGGGGGGTTTGTAAGTAGACACATGTTCAACTCGATTCTTTTTCTCTTACAGGACCTTGGACATGTTCAAGTTTCTATGTTGTTTTAGTATTTTCCCCTCTGGTATCTTATAAGAAACAACAGCTCAGACCCAGCAAGCGGCAGCCATCTTGTCACGCATGAATAGAATAAAAACAATTTTCTTCCTTTAGAAAACTCGGGATGGGGATATAACAGTGGACCACAAAGACTAGTGACTCAGACGGCATCATTTTAACTTGTTCAGTCTGACAGCTCAAGGGAGGAGAGAGAGAGAGAGCCGGAGAGCGAGTGAAAGAAAGCAAGAGAAAGACAGATGACGGACATGTTTTAATGAAGAACAGAGCATGAAAAGAGCACTCCTCTATTCATCGTCAGATGTGGGAGAGATGCACAGTGAACACATTTTTGTTTGTGTACAATCACCAATCATGTCTTTCTAAAGAGCGAGGGGGAGTGTGGCGTGAGACAGCGAAAAGACACACTGGGAAGACATGTGTTTCCACCACCAGTTTTCTGGACTGTTTGAGCTGTTGGGTAGAGAGATGCGGATCATGAGATCCAATGCAAGGGTCTCTTCCGTGAGTTGTAACATGTGTTCTAAGCTGGCCCGTGGTCCTAGTCTGGTCTGTGGTCCTAGTCTGGTCTGTGGTCCTAGTCTGGTCTTGTAGCCCTAGTCTGGTCTGTGGTCCTAGTCTGGTCTGTGGTCCTAGTCTGGTCTTGTAGCCCTAGTCTGGTCCTGTGGTCCTAGTCTGGTCTGTGGTCCTAGTCTGGTCCTGTGGTCCTAGCCTGGTCCTGTGGTCCTAGTCTGGTCTGTGGTCCTAGTCTGGTCCTGTGGTCCTAGTCTGGTCCTGTGGTCCTAGTCTGGTCTGTGGTCCTAGTCTGGTCTGTGGTCCTAGTCTGGTCCTGTGGTCCTAGTCTGGTCTGTGGTCCTAGTCTGGTCTGTGGTCCTAGCTTAGCTTGCCCTGGAGCTGTGTCTGTGACGTGTGTGTTTGCCGTTTCTAGGGAGCGATTGGTTGCCACTGAACTCCCTCCACAAAGAGCTTAGGTGTTTTACGGCCCTGCCCGGCCATGCATACACATCTCCTCCTGCTCACCGTCACGCCAGATGCTGCTTCGTGTGGCTTTCTCACTTTCACACGCACACACGCACACATCCATACACAGAAACTCAAATCCGCATTTGACCGATATTACGTGTCACTGCCCCCAGCGCGCGTATTGCGCTGTTGGACAATAAAAAATATACAAAAATGTCTTCTTCTATAAACGGACACTCTCTCCCATCTGTTATGCTTCCCTCCCTTAACCAGAGGATATGTCTTTTTTTCCCTGCCCTTCATAGGGATGGAAAGAACAACCCGATAAAATGCCCTGTTTTCCATCTGAATTGGCCCACCTGTAGGGGCTGGGTCTGGGTTAGCTCAGTTAGCGAGCAGGGTCATTCAGGGAAGCGAATTACGAGTCCTCCACTCTCTAACAGCGGATACACTGTTAATCCCATCCGCCTCTCCTCCGTCTCTCAGTTTCCTGGCGGCAAGGTTGGGATGTCCCCTTCCACCTGACACTTTGGGCGGGGGGGTAGTGGGCTCCCCACCAAGAATCACAGTCTACCCCAGATGATCTTATCTTGAGAGGAACCTGCCTTTCTGCTGACAGAACCTCACAAGGCAGAGCTGCTCAAATAACAGACGGCCGTGTTTGGTCTCTATTTTGAGCTCTACCCTGAAGGCCACGAAGTCTGAATGAGTTGTTTACCCTGCTCCGTGGATTAAACACCTTCTTAAACAAACAACTTCAAAAAATACTTACACGGACCCAAAGTGAGCTGCCACTAAACGGTGACAGTGGTGTTGGAATACCCCGTGTGTAGGGATTGCGGAGGCGGTTGTGTGTTTACATCTACCCTGCGTTGCTTCCTTGTTCCTCTAGATCTACAACGAGATGATCCGGGACCTTCTGAACCCGTCTTTGGGCTTCCTGGACCTCAGAGAGGACTCCAAGGGGGAGATCCAGGTGGCGGGCATCACCGAGGTGTCCACCATCAATGCGCGCGAGGTGAGCAACCCCCAACTCTGATATCAGCTCATATGCACGAGCATGGAAATGCAAATGCACACACACACACTCACACTCACATAGACAGACACACAAACCCATTTTGTTAACAGAATAGAATGCGATAAATGCATGAATACTGACTTTTCCCAACTGCCTCAACAGTGCCATCAGCGAATCAAAACTAAAATTGTTCCCTCAGCAAGCCTTGCACGGCGTCTTCTGATTGACGACTAGGCTAGCTCGCGTTACAATTATATACGTGTGTGTGTGTGTGTGTGTGTGTGCGCGCGTCAGATCATGGAACTGCTGATGAAAGGGAACAAGCAGCGCACCCAGGAGCCCACGGCGGCCAATCAGACGTCGTCCCGCTCCCACGCCGTGCTGCAGGTGGCCGTGAGGCAGCAGAGCCGCTCTCCAGACGTGCTGCAGGAGGTCCGCTTCGCCCGCCTCTTCATGATCGACCTGGCCGGCTCCGAGCGAGCCTCGCAGGTAACGGCTCATGGGGGGGAATTAGGGGCCCGTGTTGAAGGTGTGTTTGCGGTTGGCTGGATGCACGTTTGGGAGGATCCGAGGGCTGTGTGTGTGTGTGTGTGTGTTTTGGTGCATGTGTCTCTCTCTCCTTCTGTGAGCCCGTTACGTGAGAGGTCTCTCTGTCTCACCGACAGAGAGTAGAGTACAGCCACTAGCATGGGCACGTGCCAGGGTTCCAGAGCTCCATGGGTCAGGTGTGTGTGCGTGACAGAGAGAGAGAGAGAGAGAGAGAGAGAGAGAGAGAGAGAGAGAGAGAGAGAGAGAGAGAGAGAGATGTGCTTTCTCCTCTGCAATACATTCTGCCGTCAATCCCACACATGCTCGCTCACACACACTCACACCCCCTCCTGTTGTTTTCATATAAGACCAGGGAGGTGTTCCTAGAGGCCCCCGACAGTATACCAAGTCTCCATGCAGTACAAGGGGCCTAGGAGGGATAATGTGTCTATTGCATTCTGTAGGGCTTATGCAACTCATGATACTTGATATCAGCTTCTCTATGTCGGGATTACAAAATGGTTGCCCTGCTGTAACTAGGTACTCCAATGGTTTTATAGAACACTTATGGAGTCATTCCAAGACTGTCAACAATGGGAATCGGCGTGTTGATGTGTTCAGTGTATGCCGTAAAAGACGTGGACATAAAGGCTACTTTGTTAATTTCTCTTTTAAAGGCAGCGGAATTTCTTTAAAAGAACAATTAGCTGGTCCAATTTGTTGCTCCCCGCTCCTCAAAACATTATCAAGGCCGGCCTCGTTATCCACATTGACATGCCACTCACGATGAATGTTTTGCGTTACCATCTTTATTAAGGTTGTCAGATCCCCCTCCTATCCCCCCCCTCCCCTCCTCGTACAATCCTTACAACATGAGAGAAAAAAAAAACATTAAATCACGCCTAAAGGGAGAAAGCACTTATTTACCATGGAGACTGAAAGGTTAACCGCTCACGTGGATATATGGCCTCCCTGGACGTCCAGTATGCGGTCCTTTAAGCTCATGGGGAACAAAGAGTGTTTCATCAGCCCTGCTGAGGGGACTTTGTCTGTGGGCTGTGGAGGACAGGGCTGTGTGCTGTCTGGATGTGGATGCCGTGTGGAGTGTGGGCTTCTCCTGGTGAAGGATACTGTGGGAGGCTGTGGAGGGCAACGGCAGGCAGGTGGACAGGGTGGAAAAATGTAGAGATGTAGCGCCCTCTGCTGGTTGAGAATGTTATTGTTGGTTTTGGAGCGCCAGCTGGTTTCTTTTGACGACAAAGACCGCTCTCTTTCTCTCTTTCTTTCTTTGTCAGACTCAAAACAGGGGTCAGAGGCTAAAAGAGGGGGCGCACATCAACCGCTCCCTCCTGGCATTGGGCAACTGCATCAACGCCTTGAGCGAGAAGCACAGCAACAAGTACGTCAACTACCGGGACAGCAAGCTGACGCGCCTGCTAAAGGTCAGAACCCAAACGCACCACTGACCGATTCCTTCCTCCCTCCGCTGCGTCAGCGTAGGGCTTGTTCGCCGTGGCCTGACTTGTCTGTGATTGGCAGGACTCGCTGGGCGGGAACAGCCGGACGGTGATGATCGCTCACATCAGCCCCGCCTCCTTGGCCTTCGAGGAGTCTCGGAACACTCTGTCCTACGCCGACCGCGCCAAGAGCATCCGGACGCGGGTGAGCTCGGCTTTGTGTGTTCACCCCCCCAAAAATGTTTTACATCCCCAGTAGCCCCCCTCCCTCCTCCTCTCCCCCCCCCTCCTCCACCCCTGTCCCTTCTTCCACCGTTGCCCGGTTCCTAAACCAGCTCGCCCTGTGGTCGACCCCCGCAGGTCAAGAGGAACCTGCTGAACGTGTCCTACCACATTGCTCAGTACACGAACATCATCTCCGAGCTGCGCAGTGAGATCCTGCGCCTGAAGCAGAAGATCGCCGACCAGGCCGGCCGCCAGCTGAGCTCTGACCGCGCGGACATCCGGCACGTCCAGGGTAATTCCCCCAGCCTGGCTCGCTGCCCTCCTCTCCCGCCACTCAGTCCAACGATGTTCCCAAACTTTGTTTACGCCTAAGCCTCACCGTCCAAATCCTTGGAAATCGATGACCTCGTCGGTGACAACAGCGAGGACAGCACGAGGACGCGTTTGTGTTTGACTGTCCCCTTCTTATCTCCCCTACTCACCTCTCCTGTCCCCTACTCTCCCCTCTCCTCCCTTCCTCTCCCCTCTCTCCTCTCCCCTCCTCTCCATAGCGGAGGTGCAGGCTCATTCCAGCCAGCAGAGCCGGGCTGAGATGGACCAGCTGAGGGAACAGCTCCTGGACGCCTTCCGCCAGCAGATGGAGATCAGGAAGAGCCTGATGGAGCTGGAGAACAGCAACATGGAGATCCAGCTGGACATGTCCAAACACCTGCACACCGTCACCGAGTCAGTGTCCCAAGAGAAAGTTGTGATTACCCTGCACATTGTTGGCTCTGGACCTAAATATTTTTGAGCCATAATGCCTGGCTATGACTTATGACCCAAATGAAAGGTCTGGCTTATTTCAGCAATAGAACTATTTCCTGTCAAACGAGGCCTTGTGTCTGGCCTGAGCCAAATTCTCCTCACATAATCTGGTCTGTTTCCCCCAAGAGCACAGGTGTCCAGGGTTAAAGGAACAAACAATCATGAACACAATACCATCATCCGCTCTTGTTGTTTTGCCCTCCGTAGCTGGGAGCAGGAGCGAAGCCGTCGCAGGAAGAAGTGGCGAGCCGAGAGGAGGAAGGAGAGCTTCAACAAGGACGAGAGTGAGAAGGACTCGGACTCCCCAGAGTCTCCGCCCGACAGCACTGAGACCCAGCAGGTGGCCATGGCCAGGGAGACCCTGGTCACCCTCATGGCGGAACAGAAAAAGACCCTAAAGCAGAAGGTGCGTGTGTCTGCACTCCACAACCTCGGCCTCTAGAGGGAGCCGGACAGCAACACAAGCACACACTGTGGCATTGTAATGGGATGAAGGTGCAGCACATTTGTGGTTCTTCTGTGAAATTGTCTTATCAAACAAGACCAAGATGTTGTATTTATTCATCTTTGTACTCTCACGGCTATCAATAAATGTCCAAATGAACATGTGCGATAAACGTAAAAGTAATCTTTATAAGTAGATCATTTATTTGATCAATTGTATTCATTTAAAAACTCATACATCATAAAAAAGTACAGCAAAGCCTTTGACAGCAGAACAACATAAACCATGACATGCCGCCGTCACCAACAACCCATCTCACCCGCCGTTCCTCCTCCTGTCCACCAGGCGTCGCTGGAGCGCCGCTTCCTGGAGCTGCGGGAGCGCGCCCAGCGCCTGGAGGAGCTCCTGCCCCGCCGGGTGAGCTCCGAGGAGCAGCGCGAGGTGCTGGGCCTCCTCTGCAAGGTCCACGAGCTGGAGATCGGCAACGCCGAGATGCAGTCGCACGCCCTGCTCAAGGACAACGTGATCCGCCAGAAGGACTTTGTGGTGCAGCGCTACGAGCAGCACAGGCTCCTGTGCGACGAGATCATCCAGCAGCAGAGGCGGTTCATCGACGGTGCGTCCCCCGTCCCCCCCCGCAGTGAACGAACGCTTCCTCATCCTCGCTTTACGGCGGAAGTCGTTGAGATGTGTTGTCGAGCGGGCCTGGGTTAGGTCGCCTGCCTCGGAGAAAGAATGCTGAACATTCCACATGAAGCCAGTGAAGAGAGGGCGTGTGTTTGTCCTCCTTTATGTTCTCCTATAGAAAGTAGTCTAACCTGGTGTGTGTGTGCGTGTGTGTGTGTGTGTGTGTTGCAGACAACAGCCTCCTGGTCCCACCCCACCTCCAGGACCTGTACGAGATGTACTTGAGGGAGCTGGATGAGAGAAACCTGAATCGAGCCATGGCCCTGGATAAGTTAACCGGGCGCACCTACAAGGTAGGAAAGCACACACAGACACACACACACACATACACGTATAAGCTCACACCACCACACATGCTCAATCCTTCCCCTTGCTGCCTCCAGGAGGGCTCCCTGCCCAAGATCACCCTGCCCTGCCAGGGCCGAGACCACCTGCCGGAGCTGGACTCGGACCAGGAGAGCATTCGAACCATGGGCTCCGACAACAGGCGCGGGCGGGCCCGCCGACACACCCTTCCCCCAATCCTACCTGAGCCAGTAGGGTAAGAACCTGGGCCCCGTTCACTAAACCAGTGGTTTTCCTTGGAGCCCCCCTACTTTTACCGAAGAAAAGCAGAGCCCTCCCTGACTCCCCCCTCCACCCCCTCACACACACACACACCGAAAAAATAAAGTGATTCATTCAAAATCTTTATTGGTAAAAATCTTCAATTATAGTTTTTCTTTCTTTTTCTCTTTGGTTCTCCCTGGTTATCTTTGTTTATAATATACTGTAAGCCTATACACACACACATTTACATTTAGTCATTTAGCAGACGCTCTTATCCAGAGCGACTTACAGTAAGTACAGGGACATTCCTCCTGAGGCAAGGAGGGTGAAGTGCCTTGCCCAAGGACACAACGTCATTTTGCACAGCCGGGAATCGAACCGGCAACCTTCTGATTACTAGCCTGATTCCCTAACCTTCCCCTAAAATACTGATGATCTGACTGCAGGAAGAACGAGCTGCTAGCTGAAACTGATTGAATGCTGGTCGTTGACGTGCACACACGGTTTTTCCGGGGAATTACCGCTTTTACGTTTCTCTGCCATTATTATTCTTTTTTAGATTGGACTTGGCAATGCAAGCATATGATTTTTAAAGACATTTTAAAATGTATACATTTTACGATTCAATTATAGTGGAACATTTTATGCACATTTGACCTCAAAGCAAATGAGATCACGTGCCCCCCCCCCTCCCCCCCTGTGAACTCTGGCACCCCCTAGAGGGGGGCATGGACCCCAGGTTGGGAACCACTGCACCCAAACACAGCGCCTCCGTCTCTGTCGAGGGCGTCTGTCGACAAAGCTCTCCTCTCGCACACAGGGACAACAACCGCATGTTCAAGAACAGCCCTCACGCCCGACAGATGAAGCAGTCGGTGGTGATGACACCACCTCCCATCCACATCAACGGCCAGGGCAACCGGGAGGTGAGGCCCACCTGGGACATGAACCTGCCCTGGGGAACTAGGGTTTCATATGATAAAACATGTGGAGTGGTTGTAATCCTGTGTGTGTGGTGATTGCTCTGTGTGTGTGGTTGTAACCCTGCGTGTGTGGTGATTACTCTGTGTGTGGTGATTACTCTGTGTGTGTGGTTGTAACTCTGTGTGTGTGGTGATTACTCTGTGTGTGGGGTAATTACTCTGTGTGTGGTGATTACTCTGTGTGTGGTAATTACTCTGTGTGTGTGGTGATTACTCTGTGTGTGGTGATTACACTCTGTGTGGTGATTACTCTGTGTGTGGTGATTACACTCTGTGTGGTGATTACACTCTGTGTGGTGATTACTCTGTGTGTGGTGATTACACTCTGTGTGGTGATTACTCTGTGTGTGGTGATTACACTCTGTGTGGTGATTACTCTGTGTGTGGTGATTACACTCTGTGTGGTGATTACTCTGTGTGTGGTGATTACTCTGTGTGTGGTGATTACTCTGTGTGTGGTGATTACTCTGTGTGTGGTGATTACACTCTGTGTGTGGTTGTAACCCTCCGTGACGTGTGCTCTCAAGCTGCAGCCCTCCGCCCCAGAGAGCGCCCTGAGCTACAACCACCTGAGCCACAGCGTCAGCAGCCATCTGGACTCCTCCCCCGAGAGCAGCGAGACGGGCGCCGATGTCCCCCTCTCACGCAAGGGTAAGAGACTCCGCCCCAACCGTCACTCCCCACGGAGATACAGGAAAAGGGGACGGACGGAGGAAATTAAAGACTTATTTAAAGATTGATGGCTAGGTAGCGTGGAAACCAGTGTTTTGGATTTGAACTGTACCCGAGGAAGAACTGTTGGTATAAGCCGTGTTTGGTCTGGTCAAATCTGATTCAACTCCGCAGAGAGGCAGCAGATCCTGAAAGGCGTCCAAAGCATCGCGGTGAAGGCCGCCCGCCGACGCTCCAAAGCCCTGGAGGTGGACGCCCTCCGGCTGCCCCCTCCCCCCTCGCCCCTGGACCCCAAGAAGCAGAAGAGCAGTCTGTCCCTGAGCGAGGCGCCCCCCAGGGGCCCGGCCCTGCGCTACGGCCGGCAGCCCAGCCCAGAGCTGCGACACGCCACCTCTGACGACAATCTGTCCAGCAGCACCGGCGAGGGCCCCGGGCCCCAGGGCCCCTGGACACGCCCGCGCCACCGCGCCCAACCCGCCCCCAAGATCCCCACCCCCCGGGATCAGGATTTCGAAACCCGTCGCAGGAAGAGGCGTTCCCGCTCGTTCGAGGTCACCGGCCAGGCGGTGAGTGTTTGTTTTTTGATCCACTGGCTGATGTCATTGGCTTTGGATTGTGAACTACAGTTCCCTATGGGCAAACTAAACTTAACGCGTATACTATTTGAATCCCCCAGTTGCCTCAGTCAAAGACCACTACTGCACAACGGTTCCGCCCTCTGGACAGTACATCAGACCCCCACCTCCACATCAACGGCCAGCCCCAAGCCCCCCTGCTCCGCCCTCAGCACAGGGGGGTCCCTCCTCTCACCAAAGTCCGGCTGCCCCACAACAGCCAGCAAACAGGTCAGGCAGCCTTCACCATCTCATAACAGACTAATAAATGATAGATAACGGTTGTCTTAAGATGCCTCCATGCCGGTCTGGTGGTATGTCGGGAGTCAGGTGGCTGAGCGGTTAGGGAAGCGGGCTAGTAATCAGAAGGTTGCCAGTTCGATTCCCGGCTGTGCCAAATGACGTTGTGTCCTTGGGCAAGGCACTTCACCCTACTTGCCTCGGGGAGAATGTCCCTGTACTTACTGTAAGTCGCTCTGGATAAGAGCGTCTGCTAAATGACTAAATGTAAATGTAAATGTATGTCGAGCTCTCTTGGACTAAGCAGAGCTGTGGCTTATTGTCCGTCCAGTGCTGGAGTTTGGTCTAACGCTTGGCTTGTCTTTTTCAGAGGCCTCCCCACTGGCTCACACAAGCACCCTTAAGCGTGTATCCCAGCTCAGGCAGCCTCTGCTCTACATCACCACCACGGGGGCCGGGGGCCAGCGCACACGCAGGCACTGAAGACCTGGGAGGCAGCCCAACACCAGCACTGATCTGAGCCTGGAGGGAAATTCGCTGACTTCTCCCTTCCTCAGAGCTTGTTTTCTGGGCAGGGAGGTCTAGGATGAGCCCCTCGTTCTACATCACCGACAGAGGGAGAACCGGGAGTGTGATCTGCCTAATGGAACCCCCCCCCTCCTCCCCTTATGCCTTGGGCTGATCACAGAGACTCACCAATAGAAAGCGTAAAGACAGTATGACCTCATCATGGGCCACGTGTGTATGCCTGACTGTCCTACATGTGTTTTTCTCTGGTCAGTACACCCTGTAGATGACCCACTCCCCCCCATGCTTCTAAGAATGACCTGCAGGACCTGTAGTTGATTAAAGATAGCTTGGGGACGAAAGTCAATGCTTTTCATGAACTACAATGTGTCAATGTTATGTCAAGCTACTGAGTGGATTTGTTAGAAATGTTAACACTGTAATCTTCAAAGACACCATTGTGTTGTGTGAGTCAGTTGAACTAACAAGACAGGGGTTCATCTAACCTACCTTAGACCCAGCCTTATCTGAAGAGGAGTGACAGAGAAGGCAGTGAATGTAATTGCACATTTGATGTGATAAACCAATACTGACATTTGTCATACCATACCATTGTATTGTATTTGAGGGGGGTTCAATATCAAAATCACCAAATGAGGTTACTTCTGTATTCAGCTTGAGTTTGATACATTTTGCTTTGGAACCTGTGAAAGTCTTTATGCCTTTTGTCACCCAGACATGATTTTTTAAGTCCATGTCTTGCTCTAGTAGTGTCGGGCATAACAGCACTACAAAATGCATTCCCAACTGTAGATTGTATTTTTAATGATTGACATTGTTCTGCTGCCTTTTCTTTTATGATACATTACCAAAACGTTTGTCTTTGACATTGTTTTCATAATTATAAACACTTTTTTCTATGCTTTATTTTGTACATTTTTTATTTGTACCCAAATAAAATTGTCATGAAATCCGGGGGTTGTGATGCATGTGTATGTGTGATGTATTTGTAAGATTGATAGAATATGCCTTTATTCTACTGATGCTACGCTACACTGTGGGCCACAGTATTCATATACCAATATACTGTATATATATATATATATATATTGCCTATATATCAACCAACATACAGTATATCAACCAGGGGCCTGTACTATGAAGAGAGTTCAACATTCCAGAATGCACATGCACTGTGGGTTGTGCAGAGGCTATAGGACAGGGCCCGAAGCAGAAGCCATACCTACAGAAATCTCCTTCCATGGCTCTGGTTATATGGTTAAAGCTAATGCCATATGCGCTATAACTACACCGATTTAAGACATTTAAGATGTTTTTGAAACGTGTTGTTTACATTTTAAGTGTATTTAAGGCATGCAACTATTACTTACATGTGTACATTTATGAAATGTATCGTTTATACTTGACACTATATGTATTTTGATACATTGTTGAAAAGCATTAAAAAAAAACTAGAAGGACCTTTATTCTGAAGCTGACTTCACGTAAATTGTTGGATAAGGAAGTGAATGAGCTGACAACAGATCATTGCGATAAACACATGACATTCTTATGCCTACTTTCGCAAAGATGAAATATTGATATTTTTTATCTCGAACGTTGACATTAACTTGTCATACTGTAACAGCAATATTTGACCGCTATACGCTATACTGAGACGCCAAATTACACAAGGTAATTCCAATTTGAATGTTGTACGCTCCGTAACACTTCCGCCATGGCCAGCATAGTTCCGAGTGTTTCCGACTTGGTGGCGGAGGCTCGGAGTGTGTTCGAGCAGAACTTCGGGGGAGATGGTCCGGAGGTGGCGGTGTGCGCTCCTGGGAGGGTTAACCTGATAGGGGAACACACTGACTACAACCAAGGATTCGTCTTGCCGATGGTGAGACGAAAGGCGCAAGTGCTCCCACGGATGGAGGATCACTGGTTGTCGATTTGAACATTTGAGAAGTTGATGACGTTGACGTTGTACACACTGGGATTATTTCCAATTAAATTCAGTTTGCCCAGATCATTCAAAATGTGCACACGCACACTGCTCAAATCACCTCTCCCTCCGTCCATCCATCTCTCCTTCCTCTCTCCCTCTCTCAGGCTCTGCCTCTGGTGACAGTGGTGGTGGGCAGTCGGACCCCTGGCCAGAGCGTCACCATAGTAACGGCAGAGAAGGATGTGGAGGAGCCCAGGAGGGTGACCTTTGACCTCCCCAAACCGGGGGAAGTTCTGTCTCCTGGGAAACCCAGCTGGGCCAACTATGTGAAGGGAGTTGTGCAGCATTACAGAGGTAAAAATACAAAATTATTCAATTCTTGTAGCGCAGAATTGTAATATCAAACCACACTGTCATCATCAGAATCAGAAAGTGATTTATTGCCAAGTACATTTTCACATACACCAAGGAATTTGCTCTGGTGATGTTGGTGCAGACAATAAACATAAAGTAAAATATATATAAAGAAAGAAGTACTGTGGTGAGGCTATATATAAAATATACAATTTTTACAGTAACAAAAAAAAAAGTTAATAGCTGTCAACCGGAACATCGTTGTGATTCTTATGGTCTAAATCTCCTTTATTACACTCATCCACCTCTCTACCCCCTTTACTCTCTTCCTGCTTCTTTTCTCCCCCTCTCTCTCATCCTCTCCTCTGACTCCCCCCCACAGCTCCAGGTCTCCCAGGCTTCAGGGCAGTGGTAGCCAGCAGCGTTCCTCTGGGTGGAGGTTTGTCCAGCTCTGCCTCTCTGGAGGTGGCTGTGTACACCTTCCTCCAGCAGCTCTGTCCAGGTGGGAGCCCCCGACACACCCTGGGGTTCAGACTGTAACTGTTACATATTACTGTACATGATCACCCTTAATCACAACCCTAAAGCTTAACACTTCTCCTCCACTCCTCCCCTGCACCCCTCCTCCCCACTTTCCCTCCTACCACTTTCCCTCCCATCTTCCCTCCTCCCCTCCTCCCTCCTCCCCTCCTCCCTCCTCCACTCCACTCCTCCCCTCCACTCCTCCCCTCCACTCCTCCCCTCCACCCCTCCTCCCCACTTTCCCTCCTACCACTTTCCCTCCCATCTTCCCTCCTCCCCTCCTCCACTCCTCCCCTCCACCCCTCCTCCCCACTTTTCCTCCTCCCCACTTTCCCTCCTCCCCACTTTCCCTCCCCTCTTCCCTCCCCTCTTCCCTCCTCCCTCTTCCCCTCCTCTCCTCCTCCCCTCTTCCCTCCTCCCCACCTCCCTCTCCACCTCCCTCCTCTCCTCCTCAGATGACGGGGACAAGGTGGCGAAGGCGGTGGCATGCCAGCAGGCAGAACACAGCCATGCCGGTGTCCCCTGTGGCATCATGGACCAGTTTGTGTCTGTCCTGGGACAGGAGGGTCACGCTCTGCTCATAGACTGCAGGTGGGCCCAGGCAGTCTCTCAGGATGCTGGCTGTACCGGAAAGCTCCACTACTCATGTGTTCTTTGTTATTGTATGGAATGTGATTTACTGTGGTATGTTTTAACATTCCTGTGGAGCCAAAGGTAAATGTACACATTTGTGGACAATAAAGATGGAATTATATTAAACTTACTCATTTAGCAGATGATTTATCTAAAACATCCTTGGAAAGAAGTATTATTCTATTTCATGATTTACTTTTTAGATGTACTATTTATTATTTACGGTTTATTCCCTGCCTGGTAACATTCGAGCTATCTTCATTGACCCAGTGTGAACTACCTATCTAGTTGACCAGTAACAGATGACACAAACTTCCTGTTGTTTTGCTGTCTCACTTCCTGTCTCTGTCCCAGGTCTCTAGAGGCGACCCTTGTACCCCTGGCTGACCCCGCCCTGGTCATCCTCATCACCAACTCTAACGTCAAGCACTCCCTGACGGGCAGCGAGTACCCGGACAGACGACGGCAGTGTGAGCAGGCTGCCGCCATCTTGGGAAAGGCCAGTCTCAGGGACGCCACACTGAAGGATCTGGAGGGTGAGAACGAACGAGGGAACAACGGGAGGGGGAAGGAGGGAGAGGAGAGGAGAGGAAGAGGATGAGTAGAGGAAGTGGAGGAAGAAAGAGGAGGAGGAGGTGGAACAGGAAGAGGAGGAGGTGGACGAGGGATAGAATGAGGAGAAGAGGTCAACAAGAACCAGGAAGTGGTGAACAGGGGAACAGATGACTTGAAAGTTATAAGTTGATTCTACCCCCATCTTGTTGATTTCCGAGTGGTCAGTGGGGTTGTATTCTCCTCAGGTCTCCTCCAGAGACAGCTGTCGCGAAACGAGGAAGTGTATTTTTAATCTGGGCTCTGCCGTGTCTGTTTGTCGGGGTTCTTATTTTTCCTCCCATTGTTGCAGACGCCAGAGCCCGCCTGGACGAGGTCTCCTGGCGCAGGGCGCGTCACGTCATCGAGGAGATAGAGCGCACCGCCCGGGCCGCCGACGCCCTGAAGAGAGGGGCCTACCGGGAGTTCGGCACACTCATGGTGGAGAGTCACAACTCCCTGAGGTACGGAGCACTACTGAACGTGACGGTACTGAACGCCACTGAACACAACGGTACTGAAAGCTACTGAACACAACGGTACTGAATGCTGCTGAACACAACTGTATTGAACACAACTGCCGAACACAACAGAACTGAACATGACAGCATGACATGCATCAAAGGAAAAACACACAATTTTTCTCTTAAAATACCCTGTGTATTTTTTTAAGGGGATTTTCACAGTACAGCTTCCTTTTAGCTATTAATAAGTACAGAAACTGCAATGAAAATAAAAACTAAAGACATTAGAAAACAGGCATGGCTTAAAAACGAAACCTCAACTAACAAAGAATGTAGGAATTGAAACAGAAACCACATTTAAATGAGACAAATAATAATAAGACAATAACCTTGGTTGAGAGCTGCTGTTCTGAGTGTGTCCCTGTCCCCTGTGTGCTGTGTGCTGTGTTTAGGGACCTGTATGAGGTGAGCTGCCCAGAGCTGGACCAGCTGGTGGGGGCAGCAATGCAGGTGGAGGGGGTGTTTGGGAGCAGGATGACTGGAGGTGGCTTTGGTGGCTGCACTGTCACACTGCTGGAGGCCAGCGCCATAGACAACACCATGCAGCATATACAGGTGGGAACGTAAACACACACACACACAAGACAACACCATGCAGCATATACAGGTGGGAACGTAAACACACACACACAAGACAACACCATGCAGCATATACAGGTGGGAAAGTAAACACACACACACACAAGACAACACCATGCAGCATATACAGGTGGGAATGTAAACAGACACACACCAGGCAGAAACACACTGCTAGAGGCCGGCACCATCGTCAACACCATGCAGCCATGCAGGTAGGAATGTATACAGACAAGCACACACACACAGTACCTTAGAGGAAGTAGGGTGTGTACTTGCTAGCTGTGGCAGTTGACTGTGGTTAAACAAAACAGACGTTATCTATGCAGTATGGAACTGTGAGTGTGTGACTTAAAGATCCTGTTTATTGTAGTTTTGCAGCTAATTTGATCACATGCTTTTTTTAATAGCTTTAGCTGTATTTTCAATAGGAAGTGTCAGCCTGTGTCTGACCCGGACAGTTTCGGAGAAAAAGAGAGGAAAGAGAAAGAGCGAGAGAAAGAGTTTTGAGTGTCTGCGACCAGGGGGTACGAGTTGCGAATCAAAGCGAGCTCTGTCGAGCTCTGGTCCAGAAGGGTACGTTTATTAGCATGCAAGTCTGGTCACAGGGGCCCTCTCTCCCTCTCTCTCGCTCAGTCAGTCCACTGAAACGCGAGCAGCTGGCTCACACAATAGGCCCAGGCCACTGACATCCACCACAGTCCTAGACATTTTCTACTCCACTCCCCAGAGCAACTTGAGCTACACTGTCCAGCACACCTGGAAATGACTCCCCCCCCTCCCTCTCTCTCTTTTTAATTATTCACAAGCAATTGTTATTGAGATAGACAGAACTTGTTTTCGAGCGAGACAAACACAGAATTTGTCTTCTTTTTTTTTTTTCAACTACCCCGTATCCCCTGGTTACCACTCTGCCTCAGCGCCCCGCAAAAGAAAAGATTCCCCCCGGAACACAAAAGGAACCTGCGGAACTTTTGGAACTCCTCTCCAACTCTCAGAGTTCCATTCCGGAAAGATCCATTTCCCCCACAGGAACACCTAGAGGAGATCCAGGCTGCGCCACAGACCAACACAGGATCACCCGGTGGATCCCAAGACCAGATCAGCTGATCCACCACGTAAACCAAACCAACCGCTCGTCTCACCAGTCTAAGAAGAGGGAACAATGCTGAGTCTCAACTCCCCGGACCGTAACCGTGACGACACCGTTACCGGGCCTTCCCTTCGGGACCCGGTGGCGTTAAACGTGGGCGGGGAGCTGTACAGCACCACCCTGGACACCCTGACCCGCTGCAGGGAGTCCATGCTGGGGGCCATGTTCACCGGGCAGATCTCCTCGCTCCGGGACCGGCAGGGGAACGTGTTCATCGACCGGGACGGGAGATTGTTCCGGTACGTTCTGAACTTCCTGCGCTCCGGCTCGCTGGACCTGCCGCGGGGCTTCTCTGAGCTGGCGCTGCTCCGCAGGGAGGCGGACTTCTACCAGATACGCCCCCTGCTGGAGGAGGTGCGCCGCTACGAGGAGGCCCGGCCGCTCTGCGAGGGAGGGGGCCCGCCGGGGGCCATGCTGCTGGTGGAGGTGGACTGTAAGGTGTGTCTGTGTGTGTGTGTGTGTGTCTGTGTGTGTATGTGTGTGTGTGTGGTTTTCTGTGTGTGTGTGTGTCCGTGTGTGTGTCTGTGTGTGTCTGTGTGTGTGTCTGAGTGTGTGTGTGTCTGTGTGTGTGTGTGTGTCTGAGTGTGTGTGTGTCTGTGTGTGTGTGTGTGTGTGTGTGTGTGTGTGTGTGTGTCTGTGTGTGTCTGAGTGTGTGTGTGGTTGGGGGCAGGGACTGGTTTCTACCAGTTGTGTGCGTGTGTACAGAGGATGGATTGGTCAGGGGGTGTATATACAGTACTTTGCAAAAAGTCTTAGCCAACCAAGATTTTTTACATGAATATTGTCTTGAATATCAATGTCTTTGTTTTCTGTGTTTGTGTGGCAGTATGAAAGTGCAATATTGAGAAAATATTTGCTGAGCCATTTCATTCTTTCGTGAAGCATTTTTGCGATACTTTTTGTAATACTGTATGTAATTGTAGTCACCCTTTATTTACCCAGGAAGGGCTGATGGGTATTTGATTCTGGCCTCGCTCAGCTCACGGTCAGCGTGTGTGCGTCTCCTTCCAGGTGCGCGTTCTCCACTTCAACCTGCGCCGAGGGGCCGGGAACTACGAGCTTTGCACGTGCTCAGTGCGGGTTCTGACTGCAGAGCTTTTCTGCACCTGGCGGGCCTTCCTGCTCCTGCTCTGTGGACGCTTGTCCTACTGGACTCCCCAGGGTCTCAGTGCCCCCCAGTTGGCCGAGCCCAGGCAGAACCGGGTGAGGCTGGAGTGGGTCCCCAGACCAGAGGAGCTGCCCCAGGATCAGTACAACAAGCTGCGATACCGAGGCCTCATTGTCACCGACCCGGAAACATCGCAGACCCACCCTGGAGGGCCCTGCGATGTCATCAGTGAGCGCCGAGGCCCCTGTGAGGTCACAGACACGCGCTGCTTCGTGGAGGAGCTGCTGACAGTGTCGCTGGCCGAGGGGTTCAGGGTGGAGTCGGTAACCCCTGACCCCGCGGATATTCTGAACTGCAGTTCGCTCCGTCTCGTCCGCAGCTGATTGGATCGTCTCGCTAGATGGGAACAACTGGAACACAGTTTGATTAGGCCTCCCTTCCTCTTTTTCCTCCGCGTCTCCCCTCCTCCCCACCAACCAGCTAGGACTTACAGTTACTCACACTGAGGACTTATAAGACTTACCGTTAGCATTCATCCAAGTCCTTTAACTCTTGACAAAACAACACTAAAAGTTACTCAAGTTTTCATGAGCTGTATCTTTTTTGTACGTTTATTTTTGACATACACTAATACAATATTCAGAAAAATATCAGACGTTCACAGAAGTGTGTTTTTGTATTTTTCGAAACATCCACGCGATCAGTGTAGTGGCAGACTTTGTCGGACACTTCCTGGCATTAGTATAGAGAGAGAGAGGTTATTCCATATGAGAAAGAGAAGCGCCCTACTTCATTGTCTTTCTCAGACAAGCTTGTTTCGGGGTTTTGGGGGGAGGGCGGGGGGTGAAGGCTAATTTTAGAAAAAGGGGGAAGGAGTGAAGCAGGAAGTTTGTGAGTGGAAGAGATGAGCATCGTAAAGGAAAGGTTTGTGGTTGTGAACCAAAACCCAAATGTTCTTCCTTTTTCCCCTTCCTCTGGCTGGGTCCTCCACTTCCTGTCCGAGCCTGATCCAGCTTGATCCAGTTTATCCATTTGGCAGACACTTCTTTACAAAGCGACGTACAATTGGTGCATGTAGACAGAACAGACAAAGGTCTAACAGGGTTTCTGTGGTTAGAGTCGAGGAACGGTGTGTATTCACGAGCCCTATCGCAAAGTAACCACATCTTAGCTACCAGTTGTTTACCACTCCCTGAGTATTGGTGGCTGGTTACTATCCAATGAGATGACAGGGACATCAGTGACTCACTTGTCACCACTGTAGGATGCTTCGTGGGATGGATAGAACTCAGTTATTGGAGCTTTTGACTGCAAATCAAGAGGTGAAAAGGGTGATGAAAGGGTCTCCCAAATGAACACTTTATTATTATTTTTTATATTATTATTATACAAGTTCAGATGTCTCCATCAGTGACATTAGTCACCATTAGTGATTTCCAATTCAAGATATCCCTTCAGACAATTGCATATCAATTATTCACTACAAAGTCCTACCTAGCATGTTAGAGTTCTATTTTTGTAATGAGAAACTCTGGCTCTGTGTTTGTCTCTACAGGAGCAATACGGTGGATCTCCGACCTTCTACATCACTACTCCCTCCGCTGGAGCCAGGATCGTCAGTCTTTGAAGCAACATGTACACAATTTCACGTTACAAACTTGATTGAAACTTGAATTATTAACACGCAACATTCCTGTTGTTGAATTGTATCATACTGACATCTGTATTATAATTGTTGCTAATTTTATGTGACATATAACATGTTTTAATGAGTGAAATTGTACACTGGGTGAAATTAGGTCAGCTTCTAACAGCTTCCAAATGTGTCATTTGTCACAGTGACTAAAATGACTAAATGTAAATGTAAACAGTCTGCGATGTGCCTTTATCCATCATGTTGCTGTAAAAGAAGTCAAACCAATAAATATAATATGTAAAATATGCATTTATTCAATTGCAACTGTTATTTGTATAATAACAAATAGCATTAACTAGCCTACTTTTTTAACTTGAACACATGCCAAATAAAACATTAAAAAAAACACTTTTTAACTTAACGTTGAACTTGATTCAAGAATCAATAAATAGTCAAATCAAGTACCAAATAGATATTCGTTATTATTTTCAAATTGACTTTGAATTGAATTATAAATTATAGTAGACCTCAAAAAGGAGATACCCCCATTGTTATTGGTTAACCTAGTATAATATGACAGACCTATGGACAGACCATATTAACTCTATGGGACAGACATATTGAATGATTAGCTAGCTATCCCGGAAATGTTTTTTTTTCGTCGGGAGGCGGAGTCAGCAAAGGTAGCATGAGCCAGTCAACTTGCGTTCAGAGTGTAGACCCATTGATTTGTCCAGGAAACATCGAGGGCGAATGCGCTGTATTGGTTAGCAAAGGGAACTGGGCTTGCATTTAAACGAATCTACAATATCAGCTCGGTGAACATCGCAGCGGTACTAGTTTTGAACTGGTTTTAGGAGAGTGACCCATCAAAACTGGACATCAACCAAGCCCGGGTGAACTAGCGGGCACAAACTGGACACAGCCGGGGCAACGACCGTTTCGAGTCAGGTGAGAGTCGGGCCCGACTCTTCACTTCAGTGTTTGGCTCTACAGGTGTTGTTAACAATATCTGACTAGCTAGCTAACAAGTTCGCAGACATTTGTAGTTGATGGTCATGTTGAGAAGCGCAATCTAAATCCGAAAAGCTGAATCTTAAGTTATAATCAACTCTTAACAACGTTGGAATAGATGTTGTTGGCAGCAGCATCCGACTACGAATATCATGGTTAGCTAACTGTGGGTGTAGCTTGCTAATTCTAGCTGTGCTAGCATAAGCTGGCAGATTCCAACGACATGCTAAAGCTAAAGTAGCACTAGCTCGTTAACTCAATACAGCAGCAGACTGCCAATCTGAATACTTTATTCAGTGCCAGAAAGTGTGAGCTAGGTAGCTCTATAGTTAGCACTGAGTTAAGTCGTGTGTGAGTACTATGGACGTTACGACAAAGACAGTTTAGGTGCCGCTATATCTAGCAATAATTAAGCTAATTCGAGCCATTTAGCTGGCTAACTTATTGTTAAGTCATTTAGGTTCAGGGCCATATAAACCGGCAAATTAACAAATCGCGTTTTCAGCGCTCCACCCAAGCCGATCGATATGGCACCATGTGAAACGTAAACATTTGGCATCAGGAAAGAAGAGTCCGGTCTGGATCAAGGTGTGTCTCTACAACGGTGTCGGATTCATCAATGAGTAATTGTCTCTGTGTTTGGGGAGGGGGGCGTGGGGGCTTTGCGGCTAGATCCGTCACACCGGTTTTTCCAGTTTCGGAGCGAAATCATGTCCAAAACAACAATAACCTTGTACCCTAGCAGCATACAAAGTTAGGTGATTGACTCCTGCGTTCCTTTTTACCCGGTGTGATCTACATCATACGGACGAGTCGATTCTGTACAGTCATGTGTTTGCTCTTCGGGAGAACCTATGCAAACAACCCGAGAACCTATGCAAACAACCCGTAATCTATCTGACTCACTATTCGAGGCTGGCCGTTATTATATCTGAAAGGCAGGTGGCAGGTAACTAACGGCTCCCAGACTGTGAGAGAGAAATGAAGTTAGCCGTAGCCAACTTCTGGACATGCAAACGTTGAAGGACGATGTGCTCCTGACTCTCCCGTCCCCACCTGCATCTGTGCCCAGTCGAACAAAAAGTCATTGTGCTCGACAACAAACACTTCTTTTGTTACAGCTGGGACCTGCCATAGTCCACCTGAAACTGTTCTCACAAAGGAGAAGCTTTGCCCCCTCGCAGGAAGAATATTTCGTCTTGACAACGTTTAAAACGGCAAAGCAATATCATTTTGCACATAGCTATCACATTTGAGTAATGCTAATGCAATGGCATCTAATTCTAGATGTGTGTTGAGTTGGTGTTCTCCACTGAGTAGCTATGAGGATAGGTGAAACTCACTTCAACTAAGGTCTCTCTTGTGGCCTTGAGTCCGCAACTCCAGTAGCTTCTGTCATACAATCTTTTGAACTCTCATAAGCGCTAATCAGCTCTTCTGTGCGTGCTATTATGCAGATACGGTGACTTGTTAACCTAGATATTGTGTTGAGTCCCCTGATTCCCCTTTTACATGTGGTAACGTGGAACCAATTATTGCACAAGAGAAGTTATGTGTGGTTAGTTAATAAGACAGTGGAGGAAGTGGCGCCGTGGTAACATTGTTTACCAATTGTGTTTTGTTGGTCAGGCTTTTTAAGAAACGACTGAACATCAAATCCAAGGCCCACACCCAACTGTTTACTATGCTCTGCTTGCTGACTAGTAGGGGACATCTGTATCATGTTTTCATCAGGCATAGTTTTCGGGCTTTAGTATTAGTCTAATCCCGCTAATATTTGATGTCAAGGTTAGGTTTGCTTCTTCTTCGTGATGTTGTGCGCCAGAAGGGGATTTTCGATGTGAGTGTGACAGGAGTCATCATCATCATCATCATCACTGAGAATAGCCCCAGAACATGCTGCTGACAGCACTTCCCTTTCTCAGTCGCTGCATTTGTTTAGGAAGTTTTCACATTTATTTAGCTGACCGTTTTATCCGAAGCGACTTACAGTCCAGGGAGATTTGAACCTGGGACCTTGTGACGTTCAGTCACATGCCCTAACCTCGAGCTATACCGTCAGGGTCATGATGCCGGACAGCCTGCCCTGATGGCCTGCATCGCCTGGTCGATAGCATCATGTCAACTCTGACGGTTTGTTTACTGTAAACAGTTTGTTTACTGTCAGCGATGACATCGGGTCTTAGTGAGGGCTGTTTTTTCTTCTGTTTTGGAGAGGTTTCAGTTGGCTATAGGTGCCTATCTTTTGGGCATCTGTGAAGCTGTCTGTGAAATAGCTTGAAAAAGGGCCCTACAAATAATTTTGATTTCCAGAACATCTCAACCAAGGGCTTATTTCCTTGATTTAGGAAGGTTTGGACAGAACTGAGGGATTCAGCGGGATGGGGATCTGCCGTCTTTCAACAAGCTGTCATTGAAAGACTAACAGAGGACCATGAGGATGTCCTTTACATGGATACAGGAAGTCGACGACTAACTGTAACCTACCTGCATGAAATTAGAGAAGGAAGACAACAGGCAGGCAGGGAGGGAGAGAGAGCTGGAGAGAAAGAGAGAGGGTGTGTGTTGCCACTCCCTTACTCATAAGTGTTGTCATAATCACAAGCCACGCTGGCACACACCTTGGCTGTCTTTGGCTCTTGGTTGCTTTCTGTAGTCACTTGGCCGGTTGTCTCTCTATCTCTCTCTGTGTGTGTGTGTGTGAACACGGTGAGGGTACAGCACTCAGCCCTCAACACTGCACTCCTCCACTGGAAGACGCCGTTTGTTTTGACTCATCTGCCCGTTTACAGGGGAGGTGCTCATGAGCACGACTCCCATCATGCTTTTTAGTTTGTTCGATTTCTTTTTTCTTCCTTCTGTTTTCTTCAAGCGCCTGAGACGCTAGTGATTGCATAAGCTTAGGACATAAGTAGCATGTTTGAGATGCCAGGCATTTCCTGGGTAGTCTGTCTGCTGTAGTAGGCTGGCGTGGTTGTTTGGCTGTCGAAGAGGGAGGAGAGTGTGTGTGTGTGTCCGTGTGTGTGTGCGCGATCCAGAACGCTGCCTGTATGGACTCGTCCGTGGCACCTCACTCACCTCTGAAGATTCGCGGCGATGGAATGCCGGGAATTCTGGTGATGTCACAAAACTCCCACGACTCCCATGGATTTCGACACTGGTCGGTTTTCACCACATTCACAACCGCTTCTGGTGGTTTCGGTTCCTGTGGGGGATGATGGGTGGTGCTTGGTGGTAGAGCATTTGAATGCAGATCCGATGCCCCCTCCCCGGACACTCTTAATTCAATTCAGTAATGCTTTATTGGCGAGAATGAGCGAGCCCCTGCTTTTGATCGAATTATTTGCTAAGTGAACACATTGCACATTATTTATGTTTGGTTTGTGTGTGTGCGTGCGTGTGTTCAACTCTTGTACTTGTTGATATTACAGGTGAATATAATGGCTCTAGCTAGCTAGTACTACTTTGGTACACAAATTATCTCACCACTGATCAAATAGTGTGTGTGTGTGTGTGTGTGTACATGAGTCTGTCCATGTGTGCTTACGTGTCCATCCTTCAAGGTCATTGATAAGTTTTGTCCAACTGGAGTTCCTGGCACACTGTTCTGTTTGTTGTTGAGCAGAAGTCGTCCGTATCTTGGGCTTCTTCAGAAAACCATCAGCCGGCCTGCCTGGTCCTGTCAGTGTGCAGGTTGTTTAGAAAACACCTCGGCTGTTAGGGGAGTTTCTAGAATGTTTACCGTGTGGCTCTTCCTGTGGAGGCTGTGCAGTTTGGGAAGTTTCTAGAATGTTTACCATGTGGCTCTGTCTGTGAAGGCTATGCGGTTGAATCAGAAAGGGTTTTATTAGCCATGAAAGTTTGCACAGACAAGGAATGTACTTTGGCAGAAAGGATGGAAGTGCGTGCGTGTGCAACATACAGTATACCACACAATTTCCCACCAAACCTGACTGACTGCAGCCCTGCTTGTGTAATCATTAACAGTACCAGACCCGTCAGGAACTGTCCTGCAATTCACCGTGAGAACACCAGCCCGCACGACCCCTGCTCTCTCAGTACTTTAATGAGTTTTGATGATTTTGTTGAAAGAGGGTTAGGTTTGGGGTTACTGTTCGGGGGGGTGGGGGTCTGGCTGGTCGAGCTTTGTGCCGCGCTGTGTGAAAGCCCAGCGTGAACGCGGAGGAAAGCAGGGCTGTTTCAGCACATGTGGCCGGGCTTCGACCCAGACGAGCACAATACTGGCAGGGCAGGACGCCCGGATGAGGAAACGATCTCGGTGTTTTTGTTTGATGAACTTTCCCCTCCTCGTGTGTGTGCGTGTGACAGAGATATAATGGCACTCACGAGCGTGGTGTGTGTGGGAGTCAGATGAGCGGTTAGGGAGTCGGGCTATTAATCAGAAGGTTGTTGGTTTGATTCCCGGCCATGCCAAAGGACGTTGTGTCCTTGGGCAAGGCACTTCACCCTACTTGCCTCGGGGGAATGTCCCTGTACTTACTGTAAGTCGCTCTGGATAAGAGCGTCTGCTAAATGACTAAAATGTTAAATGTGTGTGTGTGTGTGTGTGTAATGGGGGGGGGGGGGGATTGGCTGAGTTCAGTGGTTAGGGAATCAGGCTATTAATCAGAAGGTTGCCGGTTCTGGCAAGGCACTTCACCCTACTTGCCCGTCTCCTTACTGCAAGTCTTTTTGTATAAGAGCATCAGCTGCATGTAAATGATGGCGTGTGTGTTAATACTCTCATCCTGAGAGCGTGGACGCCGGCAATGTCCGTCTTTCCCCGGGCGACGTTTGTAACCGCGAATGATCCGAGGGGGCGCAGCGAGTCGGGTGCCGCTGTCTAGGGAACCTCTCCCAAAGCCAACAGCAGATGTGGCAGGTGAGGAAGCTGGCCGGTCTGTAGGCGGCAGCGTGTGAGCCCGAGGAGTAACTAACACCGGCCCGACAGAAGCCCTCTCCGGTCTCCTCAGCCGGCCAGGCGCGTGGGTTGGATCAGACGGAATATTATGAATCACGCCTCACGCTGGAGCTCTGTGTCATGTCTCATAAACCCTTCAGGCTTGCCAACTCTCTCCCTGGGATAGCATTTCCATTTGTCAGCCTAAAATATTAATAGAATGGGTTCAAATCATCGGGTATAGTCATCTAGACACGGAATGTCACAGAGGGCGTGACAGATTTCCCCATTTCGGCACCTGTAACCCGCACAAACCCTGTATTTTAACCCTTGTGTTCTCTTCGGGTCATTCTGACCCATCAGTCATTGTTACCCACTGTCGTATTGTGACAACTTTACCGCATACAAAAACAAAGTGAAGCATTTTCTTTTAACCGTCGGGCTGTCTCAGACCCTCCACATTGCGAAGGTTAAAAGAAAATGATTTTTATTTGTTTTTGTATTGGGTAAAATTGGGTAAACACAACGATGCTTCGTTATGAACCTTTGGGTCATGTGACCCGAAGGCAGCACAAGGGTTAACATCCCAAATAGAAAGATAAGCTGCCAGAGAGGACATTTCTTCTGTAGCCTAATAATAATGTGTTCAGAACAACGGTTGCTTTTATCCATAGTGACCGTACAGGGGGGGGGGTTTGAACCTGCAGTCACGGGAAGCTGTTCTCTTCCCATCACGGGTGAAGCCTGTGAGTCCTCAAGCTCAGTGGTTTGGGAGTTTCCTCCAGCGATTAATTGTGGTTTTCTGGTTGTGACAAGTGTTCCGAAGGGGCCGGGATTCTCTGCTTGCATTTTTTTGCCGTTGCTCAACGAGACGAGGCTGGAATTGGGTGGATGAGGCTAGAGGCCGGGGGCCAGGGTTAGGCAGGGGCCAGAGGCGGAGAGCCTGGGGCCGAGGTTGGAACCCAGGGCGGGGGCGGGGCGAGGAGATTTGCGACGGGATGTCGGGTCGATGGGTCCGTCGTGAGAACCACAGGGTTCGGTCTGTCACGTCGGCAAGGAAACGTGTCCAAGGTGCCTTTTCTCTCTCCCCCTAATCCTTCATCCCTCTCCTCTCATCCCTCCCCCCTTATCGTTCCCTTCTTTTCTCTGAAGTGGCCTCTTTAGAAACAACTTCTCTGTAACAGGTGGTTTCATCAGCTGTGTGTGTGTCTGTGTGC